>NC_083883.1:22697969-23001000 GCF_032452875.1 Bos javanicus | reverse complement strand
TGAGAAGGTTTCCTGGTGTTTGGAAACTTTTCTCTTTTTAAGACTCCCTTCCTGGACGGAACTCCGTCCCTCCCTCTTTTGTCTCTTTTTTTGTCTTTTATATTTTTTCCTACCTCCTTTCAAAGAGCTGGGTTGCTTTTCTGGGTGCCTGATGTCCTCTGCCGGCATTCAGATGTTGTTTTGTGGAATTTACTCGACGTTTAAATGCTCTTTTGATGAATTTGTGGGGGAGAAAGTGTTCTCCCCGTCCTACTCCTCTGCCGTCTTGGCTCCTCAGCTGTTAGGTGGATTCTTTACCACTAGAGCCACTTGGGAAGCCCCTGTAATATGTAAGGTCCTTCAAAATTAATTTTTCTTTTCCATTTTTTTCATTCTTTTTCATTTTTTCAATTAATTTGAATAAATGAATTCCTCACTTCACAAGGGTGCAGGACAGTCCCAGGAATAAAGAGGACAGACTAACAATTACTAGACTGAAATTCAAGCCTTTAAAGAGTTACCATAAGCCTGCTTTTGTTGTTGTTCATTGTTCAGTTGCTCAGTCATGTCCAACTCTTTGCAACCCCGTGGACTGCAGCAAGCCAGGCTTCCCTGTCCTTTACCATTTCCCGGAGCTTGCTCAAACTCATGTCCATTGAGTTGGTGATGCCATCCAACCATCTCCTCTTAACATGAAACAATGCTTCACTGAGAGTGGATATTTCCACCCCCCAGTTTTATTGAGATATAACTGACATACAGCACCATGTAGGGCTTCCCCCCTGGCTCAGTGGTAAAGAATCCACCTGCAATGCAGGAAATGGAAATTCAGTCCCTGGGTGGGGAATATCCCTGAAGGAGGACCTGGCAACCCACTCCAGTGTTCTTGCCAGGAAAATCTTATGGACAGAAAATCTCATGTGGCAGGCCACAGTCTATGGGGTCACAATGAGTCAGACACATCTAAAGCGACTGAGCATGGGTAAATTTAAGGTATACAACATAAAGATTTGTCTTAATACATCATGAAATGGTCTAGTGAAGGTCCAGTGAAATGGTCTAGTGAACATCATCTCATATAATTGCAACACTGAAGAAATAGAAAAGAAAAATTTTCCTTGTGAGAATTTACTCTCCCGATAACTTTCATTTATCACATAAACATATAGCAGTGTTAGTTATCTTTATTGTGTTGTACATCCTACCCCTAGTCCTTATTTATCTTATAACTGTAAGTTTGTACCTTCATCCAATGCCCTCTCCTCTGGTAACTACACATCTGATCTTTTTTTTTTTTAATGAGTTTGTTTGTTTATGAAGTACAATTGACCTACAGCATCCTGTTAGTTCTTGGAACACAACATAGTAATTTATTTCTATACCTTTCAAGATGTCACCATGACAAGTCTAGTTGCTGTCTGTCACCATACAAAGAGATACCTTTTCTTATGCATTTTGAATATCCTCTGTTGTATCTCACACAAGTTTTGAACAACAATTACCTTCTCATTGATGGATTAATTCTTCTTCTTACCTCACTTGTGGCAGCAAGTGTTCATTTTTCTGTTCAACATGGGAAATGACAACAACAACTAGACCAACCGGAGTCCTAAAATCAGGGATGGGGCTGAGGGTGAGAGGGATAAATGAGTCTTTTAACCAAGACTTTTGGTAACTTCATTCCCTGTGATGAGAAGTACAGATGGGGATCAGAACAGTTTTTCTCTGATTCTTTTCTTTTTCCTGAACATGAGCAGTTTAGGAAAAACTTCTGGCAGAGTTATACCCTCCTAACCATCAGACACCTACAAAAAATTGTCACCCTTTTGCAAAATAAAGCCATGACTCATAGGGAATGACCCAAAGCAAATACTTATTGGAGCTTTGGGATACACACTTTTATTTTCTTTTTAAAGATTTACCTACTCTTCCATAACAGTAACTTAAATTCTTGTTTATAAAGTGAAGTCTCAATGAAATGCTATTTTCCAACCCTGTACTTAAGAGAAATTATTACTTGAAATTATACAGCATGTCTCCTATTGAATTCTGTTTTGTATTAGGGAGAAGAATTGGAAGATTCCATTGCAAATTTGAAAAATTTTATCAGACTTTTGAAGACAATTAGTTGGTTATTAAATTCAAGGATCTCCTCCTCCCTGAAACATTCCTCTCTCAAACCCTCCCAATCAATTACTTGGGCTTATTTTAGTTTCCTAAATCCTAATTTTCTAAAACCCTGAATATTCACTGGAAGGACTGATGCTGATGCTGAAGCTGAAGCTCCAATCCTTTGGCCACCTAATGTGAAGAACTGACTCACTGGAAAAGACCCTGATGCTTGGAAAGATCGAAGGCAAAAGGAAAAGCAGGCAGCAGAGGATGAGATGGTTAGATAGCATCACCAACTCAATGGACATGAATTTGAGCAAACTATGGGAGATAGCAAAGGACAAGTGAGCCTGGTGTGCTGCAGTCCACGGGGTTGCAAAGAGTCAGACATGACTTAGCAACTGAACAACAACATTTTAGTTTCATCACTGGACTTGTGAATACTTGTTATAACACTTAGCTACTGAAATTATCTCTTTTAAGCCTTTCTCTGCAAATGCATCAAGATTGTGGAGCAGGGGCAGTGTTGTATCTAACTCTAATTTATATCTCTAACATTAATTGTTGAATGAAATGTTCAATAATGAATGAAAGTGGCAGAAATACAAGAACCATCTTACTCATGGAAAGGCAGTTAATAGGAATAATCTATACCTCATTACTTTAACTTGTGTGTATTTTTAATAATGTTTGTGTGAATTAACTAAATGTCACCATTACCAATTTTCTCATTAACGTAGTGACATGTGATACCTAGGGTGCCTCTATTATTAGAATTCTGTATTTTAGGAAGGAAAATTCCAATAATGAACCAAAACTGCTGCTTTATATATTACAACTGAACCTTCCCTAGAGGTTTCATATGAGACTGGCTCAGAAAGTCAATGGAAAGCAATTTGTGAGAGAGACTGGAAAAGATCATAGCAAGTAAAAAGAAAATAATTTCCAGTACTGAAGAATTACATTATTGGGGGATATAAAAGTCATCTTTGCAATAATTTTCTGACTTTCCTACTTTATCAAAATTCAAGTCCTGAGCAAGAAATTTATCAGAATTTTTTTTTCATTTGGAAACCTGCTGTTTATTCCATTTTAAATGCAAAGTAGGACTTCACTGATGGTCCAGTGGTTAAGACTCCATCTTCCTCTGCAGGGGGAGCAGGTTTGATCCCTAGTTCAGAAGGTTTCCACATGTCGCACACTGCAGTCAAAAAATAAAATAAAATAAATGAAAATGTATATAAAAGCAAAGTAATACCTATAAGTGAAGGTATCTAATTGCAAACATGCTTTGGATCATTAAAAAAGCAAGAGAGTTCCTGAAAATCATCTACTTCTGCTTTATTGACTACGCCAAAGACTTTGACTATGTGGATCACAACAAACTGTGGAAAATTCTTAAAGAGATGGGAATACCAGACCACTTGACCTGCGTTCTGAAAAATCTGTATGGAGGTCAGGAAGCAACAGTTAGAACTGGACTTGGAACAACAGACTCCTTCCAAATCGGGAAAGGAGTACATCAAGGCTGTATATTGTCACTCTGCTTATTTAACTTATATGCAGAGTACATCATGAGGAATGCTGGGCTGGATGAAGCACAGGCTGGAGTCAAGATTGCCAGGAGAAATATCAGTAACCTCAGAGATGCAGACGACAGCACCCTTATGGCAGAAAGTGGAGAAGAACTAAAGAGCCTCTTGATGAAAGTGAAAGAGGACAGTGAAAAAGGTGGCTTAAAACTCGGCATTCAGAAAACTAAGATCATGGAATTGGGTCCCATCACTTCATGGAAAATAGATGGGGAAACAGTGGAAACAGTGAGAGACTTTATTTTGGGGGGTTCCAAAATCACTGCAGATGGTGACAGCAGCCATGAAATTAAAAGATGCTTACTCCTTGGAAGAAAAGCTATGACCAACCTAGACAGCATGTTAAAAAGCAGGGACATTACTTTGCCAACAAAGATCCATCTAGTTAAGGCTATGGTCTTTCCAGTAGTCATGTATGGATGTGAGAATTGGACTATAAAGAAAGCTGAGTGCTGAAGACCTGATGCTTTTGAACTGTGGTGTTAAAGAAGACTCTTGAGAGTCCCTTGGACTGCAAGGAGATCCAACCAGTCCATCCTAAAGGAAATCAGTCCTGAATATTCATTGGAAGGACTGATGCTGAGGCTGAAGCTCCAATACTTTGGGCACCTGATGCAAAGAGCTGACTCATTTGAAAAACCCTGATGCTGGAAATGATTGAAGGTGAGAGGAGAAGGGGATGAGAAGAGGATTAGATGGTTGGATGGCATCACTGAGTAGGCTCTGTGGTTGGAGATGGACAGAGAGGCCTGGTATGCTGTGGTCCATGGGGTTGCAAGAAGTTGGACATGACTGAGAGACTGAACTGACTGACTGACTGACAAATATGCAATTCATCAAATATAAATAAAACTATGCATTTCTATAATTTGGATGAGCTAACAGTTTACTTTAGTTCCACACTGGGCGTACTGTTTTGCCTCATTAATGAGCTTTAATACTGTGTTGCACATTGTTGTTTGCATACATCTTCAAAATGTTAGCAAAACAAGTTGGAAAGTAAAATAGCTCGTTAGTTATTTTGCTTTATTCCATGATGAAACATGCCTCACTGCAGGTGAGGGCTGGCAGTGCACAGGGTGAAGACTTCATGGGGGTCATTGGGAAATGTTACTGTTCATCAGAGTGGGAAGCAAATGAGAAATTCGTGTTCTTAAGAGAGAGTTAAGAAGAAATCAGCTACTAGATGTCAAATACAAGCAGTCAGTTTAGTCGGTCAGTCATGTTTGACTCTTTGCGACCCCATAGACTACAGCACGCCAGGCTTCCCTGTCCATCAAATATCCTGGAGCTTGCTCAAATTCATGTCCATCCAGTCGGTGATGTCATCTAAGAATCACATCCACTGGCATCTCCTTCTCCTCCTGCCTTCTATATTTCCCAGCATTAGGGTCCTTTCCAATGAGTCAGTTCTTTGCATCAGATTGCCAAAGTATTGGAGTTTCAGCTTCAACATCAGTCCTTCCAATGAATATTCAGGACTGATTTCCTTTAGGATTGACTGGTTGGATTTACTTGCAGTCCAAGGGACTCTCAAGAGTCTTCTCCAACACCACAGTTCAAAAGCATAAGTTCTTCAGCGCTCAGTTTTCTTCATAGTCCAACTCTCACATCCATACATGACTACTGGAAAAACCATAGCTTTGACTAGACAGACCTTTGTTGGCAAAGTATTGTCTCTGCTTTTTAGTATGCTAGGTCAGTCATAGCTTTTCTTCCAAGATGCAAGCGTCTTTTAATTTCATGGCTGCAGTCACCATCTGTAGTGATTTTGGAGCCCCCCAAAATAGTTTGTCACTGTTTCCACTGTTTCCCCATCTATTTGCCATGAAATGATAGGACCAGATGACAAATGGAAAGATCACCCATGTTTATCAGATCAGATCAATCACTCAGTCGTGTCCAACTCTTTGTGACCCCATGAATCGCAGCACACCAGGCCTCCCTATCCATCACCAACTCCCGGAGTTCACTCAGACTCCCGTCCATCGAGTCAGTGATGCCATCCAGCCATCTCATCCTCTGTCGTCCCCTTCTCCTCTTGCCCCCAATCCCTCCCAGCATCAGAGTCTTTTCCAATGAGTTAACTCTTCACATGAGGTGGCCAAAATACTGAAGTTTAAGCTTTAGCATCATTCCTTCCAAAGAAATCCCAGGGCTGATCTCCTTCAGAATGGACTGATTGGTTCTCCTTGCAGTCCAAGGGACTCTCAAGAGTCTTCTCCAAAACCACAGTTCAAAAGCATCAATTCTTCAGCGCTCAGCCTTCTTCACAGTCCAACTCTCACATCCATATATGACCACAGGAAAAACCATAGCCTTGACTAGATGAACCTTTGTTGGCAAAGTAATGTCTCTGCTTTTGAATATACTATCTAGATTGGTCATAACTTTCCTTCTTAACTTATATGCAGAGTACATCATGAGAAACGCTGGACAGGAAGAAACACAAGCTGAAATCAAGATTGCTGGGAGAAATATCAATAACCTCAGATATGCAGATGACACCAGCCTTATGGCAGAAAGTGAAAGGAACTAAAAAGCCTCTTGATGAAAGTGAAAGTGGAGAGTGAAAAAGTTGGCTTAAAGCTCAACATTCAGAAAATGAAGATCATGGCATCCGGTCCCATCACTTCATGGGAAATAGATGGGGAAACAGTGGAAACAGTGTCAGACTTTATTTTTCTGGGCTCCAAAATCACTACAGATGGTGACTGCAGCCATGACATTAAAAGACGCTTACTCCTTGGAAGGAAAGTTATGACCAACCCATGTTTATGGATTAGACAAATTAATATTGCTAAAATATCCATACTACTCAAATCTATCTATAGGTTCAATGCAATCTTTATCAAAATTCCAATGGCATTCTTCACAGAAATAGAAAATAAGAATTCTAATATGTGTATAAAATCACAAAAGACCTTGAATGGCCAAATAAACCTTGAAAAGAAGAAAAAAAGTCAGAGGCCATTTACTTCCTGGTTTCAAAATATACTACAAAGCTATGGTAATCCAAACAGTATGGTTCAGTTCACTTCAGTCTCTCAGTCTTATCTGACTCTTTGCAACCCCATGAATCGCAGCATGCCAGGCCTCCCTGTCCATCACCAACCCCCGGAGTTCACTCAGACTCATGTCCATCAAGTCAGTGATGCCATCCAGCCATCTCATCTTCTGTTGTCCCCTTTTCCTCCTGCCCCCAATCCCTCCCAGCATCAGAGTCTTTTCCAATGAGTCAACTCTTCCCATGAGGTGGTCAAAGTACTGGAGTTTCAACTTCAGCATCATTCCTTCCAAAGAAATCCCAGGGCTAATCTCCTTCAGAATGGACGGGTTGGATCTCCTTGCAGTCCAAGGGACTCTCAAGAGTCTTCTCCAACACCACAGTTCAAAAGCATCAATTCTTTGATGCTCAGCTTTCTTCACAGTCCAACTCTCACATCCATACATGACCACTGGAAAAACCATAGCCTTGACTAGACGGACCTTTGTTGACAAAGTAATGTCTCTGTTTTTCAACATGCTATCTAGGTTGGTCATAACTTTTCTTCCAAGGAATAAGCGTCTTTTAATTTCATGGCTGCAATCACCATCTGCAGTGATTTTGGAGCCCAAAAAATAAAGTCTGACACTGTTTCCACTGTTTCCCCATATATTTCCCATGAACTGATGGGACTGGATGCCATGATCTTCATCTTCTGAATGTTGAGCTTTAAGCCAACTTTTTCACTCTCATCTTTCACTTTCATCAAGAGGCTTTTGAGTTCCTCTTCACTTTCTGCCATAAGGGTGGTGTCATCTGCATATCTGAGGTTGTTGATATTTCTCCCGGCAATCTTGATTCCAGCTTGTTCTTCTTTCAGCCCAGCATTTCTCATGATGTACTCTGCATAGAAGTTAAATAAGCAGGGTGACAATATACAGCCTTGACATACTCCTTTTCCTATTTGGAACCAGTCTGTTGTTCCATGTCCAGTTCTAACTGTTGCTTCCTGACCTGCATACAGGTTTCTCAAGAGGCAGGTCAGGTGGTTTGGTATTCCCATCTCTTTCAGAATTTTCCACAGTTTATTGTGATCCACACAGTCAAAGGCTTTGGCATAGTCAATAAAACAGAAATAGATATTTTTCTGAAACTCTCTTGCTTTGTCAATGATCCAGTGGATGTTGGCAATTTGATCTCTGCTTCCTCTGCCTTTTCTAAAATGAGCTTGAACATCTAGAAGTTCACGGTTCACGTATTGCTGAAGCCTGGCTTGGAGAATTTTGAGCATTACTTTACTAGTGTGTGAGATGAGTGCAATTGTGTGGTAGTTTGAGCAATATTTGGCATAGCCTTTCTTTGGGACAGTATGGTACCAGCATAAAAACAGACACATAAACCAATGAAACAGAATCAAGAGCCCAGAAATAAGCTCTCATATATATGGTCAACTAATATTTAACAAAGAAGGCAAGAATATTCAAAGGAGAAAGAATAACCTGTTTAATAAGTGGTGTTGTAAAATTGAATAATTAACATGCAATGATTATTATACCACTTGGAAAAATTTAAATAGACTAATGACTTAAATGAAAACCTGGAATTGTGAAACTCCTGGTAATAAAGATAGGGGAACTTTATATTGATCTTGGCAATAAAAGTTTGATTGTGAAACCAAAGCACAAGCAACAAAAGCAAAAATAAATAAGTGGGACTATGTCAAATTCAAAAAGCTTCTTCACAGCAAAGAAAATCTTCAATGAAATGAAAAGGCAGTCTACAGAATGGGAGAAAATATTTGCAAATATTTATCTGACAAAGAATTAATATAAAAATGTATAAAGAATCCAAACAACCCAATAACAACATTAACAACAATAATAAAACAGCAAACAATCCAATTAAAAAATGGATGGAGGAACCAAATAGTTTTCCAGAGAAGACAGAGAGATGACCAATAGGCACATGAAAAAAAAGTGCTCAACATCACTAATGATGAGGATAATGAAAATAAAAACCACAGTGAGATAGCACCTGTTAGAATGGCTGTCATCAAAAAGGCAAAACATAACAAATGTCAGTAAGAATGCAGAGAAAAGGGAATGCTTGTGCATTTTGGTAGAGATGTAAATTGGTGCATTCACTATAAAAAACAGTATGGAGGTTCCTCAAAAAAGAAAAAAATAGTTACCATATGATCTAGCAATTCCACTTCTAAGTATATATCCATAGGAAAGAAGAACATGATGCCAGAGACATATCTACACTCTCATGATCATTACAGCATTATTCATAATAACCAAGATATGAAAACAGCTTAAGTGTCCATCAACAGATGAATGAATAGAAAAGATTCATATATATATGAATATTATTCAACCATGAGAATGAATAAAATCTTACCAATTTTCCAAAACATGGGTTGCCCTGAGGGCATTATGCTATGAACTACATCAGAGAAATACAAATACTATATATCACTTCAGTTCAGTCGCGTCCAACTCTTTGTGACCCCATGAATCACAGCACGCCAGGCCTCCCTGTCCATCACCAACTCCCAGAGTTCACTGAGACTCACGTCCATCAAGTCAGTGATGCCATCCAGCCATCTCATCCTCTGTCGTCCCCTTCTCCTCCTGCCCCCAATCCCTCCCAGCATCAGAGTCTTTTCCAATGAGTCAACTCTTCCCATGAGGTGGCCAAAGTATTGGAGTTTCAGCTTCAGCATCATTCCTTCCGAAGAACACCCAGGACTGTTCTCCTTCAGAATGGACTGGTTGGATCTCCTTGCAGTCCAAGGGCCTCTCAAGAGTCTTCTCCAACACCACAGTTCAAAAGCACCAATTCTTCAGTGCTCAGCTTTCTTCACAGTCCAACTCTCACATCCATACATGACCACTAGAAAAACCATAGCCTTGACTAGACGGACTTTGTTGGCAAAGTAATGTCTCTGCTTTTGAATATACTATCTAGGTTGGTTATAACTTTCCTTCCAAGGAATAAGCGTCTTTTAATTTCATGGCTGCAGTCACCATCTGCAGTGATTTTGGAGCCCCCAAAAATAAAGTCTGACACTGTTTCCACTGTTTCCCCATCTATTTCCCATAAAATGATGGCACCAGATGCCATGATCTTCGTCTTCTGAATGTTGAGCTTTAAGCCAACTTTTTAACTCTCCTGTTTCACTTTCATCAAGAGGCTTTTTAGTGCCTCTTCACTTTCTGCTATAAGGGTGGTGTCATCTGCATATCTGAAGTTGTTGATATTTCTCCTGGCAATCTTGATTCCAGCTTGTTCTTCTTTCAGCCCAGCGTTTCTCATGATGTACTCTGCATTTAAGTTATATAAGCGGGGTGACAATATATACCTTGACATACTCCTTACTCCTTTTCCTATTTGGAACCAGTCTGTTGTTCCATGTCCAGTTCTAACTGTTGCTTCCTGACCTGCATATAGGTTTATAGAATCTACAGAAGCCAAACCCATAAAGAGTAAAATGATGATTTCCTGTGGTGGAGTGAGTGTAGGTGGAAACGGGGAGATTCTGGTTAGAGTAAAAACTTTCAGTTAAGTTCTAGGACTCTAGATTAAGTTCTAGATTAAGTTCCAGGGATCTAATGCATAGTACTGTGATTATAGTTAACAGTACTCTATTATATACTTGAAAGTTGCTAACAGAGTAGATCTGAAATGTTCTCACTGCAAAAAAGAAAAAAAAAAAAGGAAATGGGGATTATGTGATGTGATAGTGTTAGCTAATACTATGGTGGTAATCATATTGCAGTATATGTGTATCAAACCAGTGCATTGTACATCTTTAATTTAGATAATGTTATATGTTAAGTATACCTCAAGAAAGCTGGAAAAAAGAGATTTATTTCCATGTTCATACATTGCATTTACACATTTATTTATTTATTCAGTAAATAATTTGAATGCCTACTATGTTAATTGAACAACCACCAGTTCCTGTTGTTTTGACAGAGTAAGCTGTGAAAAAAATAAAGACTCATGAAAAGGGTCTAAACCTTCCATTTCATTCACTCATTCATTAATTGACTCACACAATAAGAACTGTTCAATAAACACCTGTCAAGTACCACATAAACCTATACAAGAGGGCTGGTACAGATTTCATCTGTAGACATTGCCCTAAATGGTCAGAATGAGGACAGATTTGAAAATGCCCATCAAGCCAACACGATGCCAGGGCACAAAGGTTATGCTTCCCCGTGCAGCACTGTGACAGAAGCATAAGGCCATTCATTTATTACTGTCTTTATTAAAGACATTGTTTTAACTTTCTATGCGTTTTTGCAGAACACGATGTTGTATAAGACATTTCCCGTACCATTAATATTAGATCTATTTGCCTTATTTTTTAGCATTTTAAAATTTATAAAATATTTCCATTTATTCATTTGATTCTCACAAAAACCCTGTGAAGTAAGAAGACAGGTATTTTCTCATTTTGCAAACAAGAAATAGAAATTTCAAGAGTGAGTGTCTTGTTCAAAGTGCCTGAGATGAGAGTAGAAACCAGTGTGACTTTTGCTGCATGTACCATAGACTTACTTCAGTCATTCCCATGTTTTACTGTGGAAGTAATTGAATCAGTAGTTGGCTGGTTGTCTGAAGAAGGCTTTTAAAGGCAATCATAAAAATGATGCATACTTACCTACAACTTTTTTTCGATTTAATAAAGGTGCATTGATTCTCCAGTCTTTTTCTTGTAGACCCATGCCTTTTTGTTATTCATGGTCAACAGATTTAAATCTCCCCATAGTCCTCCTCATGAAGGAAATGGAAACACACTCCAGTATTCTTGCCTGGAGAATCCCGGGGACAGAAGAGCCTAGTGGGCTGCCATCTATGGGGTCGCACAGAGTCGGACACGACTGAAGCAACTTAGCAGCAGCAGCAGCAGCTAGTCCTCCTCATAGACTCACACCCATATTGCATCATTTATGATTTCTCAGTTTTGATTCCTTTAAAGTATGGAGATATGCAAAGTATTATGAATCCAGAATCCTTCTAGATGTTTATAATTTATCCCTATCTTTTACAATCATTTTGCCCACACCTAATTTAACAGAAGTATTTGTAGTGACCCTCCTCTTCCAAGTATTCCACGGCTGTCCAGGCTCATATTTTATTGCTTTACACCCTACTTAGTTACAGGAACAAGTGCATTTGGCACAAACATATTTGGGAGCTAGCATAACTGACTTGTGAGATACAACACAAAGGCACAGACAGAAATGTTGCAGAAGAGCCAAGAGCTGTGAGCTATGGCTATCTGTCTTCATGATTTACAAAGAGGGTGGAGAAAGATCACTGATCTGATGAGTTTGTAAATAGAGCTCAGTTAAGAGAACTCTTGTAATAATAGGCAAAGAACAAGCTGTACTCAAAGCCTGTTTACCTGTGACTGGAAGTATCTTGTACTTCCTGTAGCAAACCTGTAGACTCCTCAAATGGTTATCAAGTTGTATCCAGAATGTTTGCCAGAACTGAAGATAGGAAGTCCATTTCAACTGGGTGGTCATGGGTTTGACTTTGGCAGCAGGCTAAAAAGAATGTTTTTCTATTGCTGGTGAGAAGTTGCAGTATAACACTGGGAGCTCAGCCTTGTGCTCTGATGACCTAGAAGGCTGAGATGCAGGGAGGGGAGGGAGGCTCAAGAGAAGTGATTATATGTATAATTGTGGCTGATTTGCATTGTTGTATGGCAGAAACCAATGCAACATTGTAAAGCAATTTTCCTCCAATTAAAAAAAAAAAAGGAATATTTTTCTAAGCATTCAAGAGTGTTTGTCCAACCTTACATGCAAAATTGATCCTGATTAACTTAGATTCTTAAAATGATAGATTCCCTATTGGAATAAAAGGAATAATAACAATACTTTAACTTTATTCTAATTATCTCTGAGAGGATTGTCTCCCTGCTTCCTAGCATAGGGCTTATTACATGGTTTGTGCTTAATACACATTTGCTGAAACATTAAAGAACCATCTCTGTCTTTTTTTCTTTTTTTTTTTTTTTGAAGTATCATTGATTTACAATGTTGTATTAGTCTCAAGTGTGCAGCAGAATTATTCAGCTATGCTGCTGCTGTCGTTTAGTTGCTTTGATTGTGTCCCACTCTGTGCGACCCTAAGGACTGCAGTCTCCAGGCTCCTCTGTTCATGGGGTTCTCTAGGCAAGAGTACTAGAGTGGGTTACCATGCCCTCCTCCAGGGGGTCTTCCCAGTCCAGAAATCCAGCCTGGGTCTCCTGCAGTGCCGGCAAGTTCTCTACCGCTGAGCCAGCAGGAAAGCCCTGATTCGGCTACACATATACATGTATTCATTCTTTTTCAGATTCTTTTCTCATATAGGTTATTACAGAATATTGAGTAGAGTTCCCTATGCCATACAGTAGGACCTTATTGCTTATCTAATTTATATAATTTGCATATGCTTATCCATAACTCCTAATTTATCCCTCCCCTCCCCCTTCCCCTTTAGTAATCATACATTTGCTTTCTATGTCTCTAAGCCTGAAAGAGACATCTTCGGATGTCTTTAGAATAGAAAAAAATATATATAGAAAATGTATAGAATAGGAAAAAAATGGATTTATTGGAATGTTAAGGTTAGACCATTCTCCTTATAAGTAAAAACCTGCTCAGTCAGTTCTATGTGAAATGCAGCAGTGAGGGGATAATAACTTTATCAAGTGGGAGATGTATTGAAGAAGCTAAATGTTTGTCTGGATCATTAAGAAAAATTTCTTCTGACATCCTTTTCAGAATTGTACCCAGAAAATATGAACTTTATTCACCATGTGATTATCTCAATACTCTGACCCAGGGCTGAAGAACTGGCAAAATGTGCTTAAAATCTTTTTTTGTTTTTTTTTTTTTTGCATATGAGCAAAACAAATGTGATTGGCTGCTCCAGACTGTTATTTGTTTAGCTTTTGGGCCACCATGTTCCATGAAAAGTTGTGTGGCCTATCTTATCGTCATAGTTTCTGTGTCCCTTCAATTCAGAGGCATTAGAAGGGTGTGGTTTTCCCAGCAAATCCTTCTTTGGACTAAATTCACTTTGTCATTTTCACAGCCAAGAGCTTTGTAATAATAATTCTTGTTTGGAACAATTTTAGTCAAGTTCATTTGAGTCACAATGTTGTGATATCTCCAAAAAGTACAGAATCAAAGCCATTCTTATGGGACATTTAAGGAATAGTTTTTTTCAGCTTTTATGCTGAATGAGATTTAAGTGAATAATCCAAATAGAAATAGGAGAACATGAAATACTATAATTTGCAGAAGAGGACCAGCAATCCACCCCATGAAATGGTTTAATTCCCCTTTCCCTCTTCCTTGCCTTTTTCTTCGTCCTCTCCTTTTTTCATCTCTCCTTCTTTTTCATTTTTCCCTTGCTCTTTCCCCCTTCTTCCTTGACTTTATACAACCTTTCCCTTCATGTAATCCACTTCTCATTTCTCTCCCTCACTCCCTCCTTCCCATCTTCTTGCTTGGAGTTTCTAGCAAGGCATCTCTGGACGGATGGCTGAGCTGCCATAGCAGGTAATGGGGCTCAGTGACTGAGCTCGATTAGGTTCAGAATCAAGACAAAAATAGGAAGGCAAAAAGGAAGAGAACTGGAGCTGGGTGCTTTCTGAACTAGAACAAGACATGAGGAACAGAGTAATTCAGCACTCTCTCTGTGAGTGGAATTGAGATGCCTGCATCACCTTTTTGAGGTACAGTCCTGGTGGCGGGCAAGGGGGTGAAGCTTGGGATAGGCTTGCAGGGAGTGCCCCTCTCCCTTCATCCCTCCTCCTTACTCCATTGCCAAGCTTGTTTCTTGTTTTCTCTCTTTCAATTCTTTTTCTTTTTTTCCTTTGATTTCTTTATTCTGTTTCCTTCAACAAGCTATCCAGAGGGACACAGCAGGCAGTCAAGTGGTTAAGACTTTGCCTTCCAATGTAGGGGGTGCAGGTTTGATCCCTGATCAGGGAGGGAGCTAAGATGCCACATGCCCCATGGCCAAAAACACAAAACATAAAATAGAAGCAATGTGGTAAAAAAAAAAAAAAAAAAAAATCAACGAAGACTTTAAAAATGGTCCACATCAAAAAAATCCTGAACTTTTTTTTTTTTTAAATAAAAGGAGCTCTCCATAAACAGGGTGAAAATGAAAAATATTTAGGTACAGAAAGTATCTCTGACTTCCTCACTGAGTTTTTCATCTGAAGTGGTTATCGCTTCAGCATTGTTGAATGCACTAGAGACATAAGGGTGGAGCAAACACCATGAAATCCTAGGCAAGGAGGGAGACTGACGAGCAAGCACATCGTTAGAGCTTGCTGTGATCCATGGTGTGAAAGGTACTGCTGAAATGCTGTGGCAAGACAGGAAGACAGTTATCTGCTCATGGAATGTTTCCAGGAACAAGGAGAGGAAGGAAATTCCAACAGGGAACAAGGGGAACGCCAGAGATTTCCAAACCGTTGGAGGGCAGGCACAGCCTGGCTGGACGAATCTCAATCACTGTTGATGAAGGTCCTGACAAGGATCTTGGACTTGACTTTCTGGGCCAGTGCTGGCCTAGACTGCTCTGAGATAATGGGACAGAATGGCAGTAAGCCGAACAGAGGAAGACAAATATCAGATGATATGGCTCATACGTGGAATCTAAGTCTAAAAATGATACAGATGAATTCATTTACAAAACAGAAATAGACTCACAGACTTAAATTTATGGTTATCAAAGAGGAAAGGTGGGGGGTATGTGTGATAGATTAGGATTAATGTATATATACTACTATGTAAAATAGGTAACTAACAAGGACCTACTGTATAGCACAGGGAACTCTATTCAATATTTTATAACAAGCCATAAGGGAAAAGAATATGAAAAGGAATATATATATACACATATATATAAAACTGATTCACTGTGCTGTACACCTGAAACTAACATGATATTATAAATCCACTGTCCTTCAAATAAAGAAGATTATGAATTTATCATGTCACCTTTCCTGGCTTTAATCCCCATTCAGTGTCATTCAGGGGAGTTAGGGGAACTTGGTTCAAATCCTGGTGCATCTGTTAGGGGAAGCACATTGATTGAAACTGCTTACCCTGGCCAGGCACCATAGTAACCATTTGCATGAGTTGTTTTATGACGGGAGATCCTGATAAGGAATACGGAACTAATAAGCCACCACCAACCGGAAGAGTTCAGGAAAGGTCAAAAGGAGACACCGTGTGTCCGTCCACTTCCCAGAATCCCTCTCACTGGCATCTATCTTGGCTGAGCGATGGTGTGCCACCAATCATTCTGCATTAGAATGATTGGCCAAAGACCAGCTGGAAACTAATCCCATCACCATAAAACCTGAGACTGTGAGCCACGGGGCAGAGCAGTTCTCCTGGGTTCCCTTACCCTACTACTTTCCACCCGGGTGTCCTTTCCCAATAAAATCTCTGTGTCTCCTCAGAAAATTCATTTCCAAGTGTTAGACGAGAGCCCAGTTTCGGGCCCTGGAAGGGGTCCCCCTTCCTGCAACATATCCACTTAGTTATGTGACCTTCAGTTCAGTTCACTTCAGTCACTCAGTCGTGTCCGACTCTGTGACCCCATGAATCGCAGCACACCAGGCCTCCCTGTCCATCACCAACATGGCGTTCACTCAGACTCACGTCCATCGAGTCAGTGATGCCATCCAGCCATCTCATCCTCTGTCGTCCCCTTCTCCTCCTGCCCCCAAACCTTCCCAGCATCAGAGTTTTTTCCAATGAGTCAACTCTTCACATGAGGTGGCCAAAGTACTGGAGTTTCAGCTTTAGCATCATTCCTTCCAAAGAAATCCCAGGGCTGATCTCCTTCAGAATGGAATGGTTGGATCTCCTTGCAGTCCAAGGGACTTGCAAGAGTCTTCTCCAAAACCACAGTTCAAAAGCATCATTTCTTCAGTACTCAGTTTTATTCACAGTCCAACTCTCACATCCATACATGAGTACTGGAAAAACCATAGCCTCGACTAGACAGACATCTGTTCGCAAAGTAATGTCTCTGCTTTTCAATATGCTGTCTAGGTTGGTCATAACTTTTCTTTCAAGGAGTAAGTGTCTTTTAATTTCATGGCTGCAGTCACCATCTGCAGTGATTTTGGAGCCCAAAAAATAAAGTCTAACACTGTTTCCACTGTTTCCCCATCTATTTGCCATAAAATGATGGCACCAGATGCCGTGATCTTCGTCTTCTGAATGTTGAGCTTTAAGCCAACTTTTTAACTCTCCTGTTTCACTTTCATCAAGAGGCTTTTGAGTTCCTCTTCACTTTCTGCCATAAGGGTGGTGTCATCTGCATATCTGAGGTGATTGATATTTCTCCCGCCAATCTTGATTCCAGCTTGTGTTTCTTCCAGTCCAGCGTTTCTCATGATGTACTCTGCATATAAGTTAAATCAGCAGGGTGACAATATATAGCCTTGATGTATTCCTTTTCCTGTTTGGAACCAGTCTGTTGTTCCATGTCCAGTTCTAACTGTTGCTTCCTGACCTGCATATAGGTTTCTCAAGGGACAGGTCAGGTGGTCTGGTATTCCCATCTCTTTCAGAATTTTCCACAATTTATTGTGATCCACATAGTCAAAGGCTTTGGCATAGTCCATAAAGCAGAAATAGATGTTTTTCTGGAACTCTCTTGCTTGTTCCATGATCCAGCAGATGTTGGCAATTTGCTCTCTGGTTCCTCTGCCTTTTCTAAAACCAGCTTGAACATCTGGAAGTTCATGGTTCATGTATTGCTGAAGCCTGGCTTGGAGAATTTTGAGCATTACTTTACTAGCGTGTGAGATGAGTACAATTGTGTGGTAGTTTGAGCATTCTTTGGCACTGCCTTTCTTTGGGATTGGAATGAAAACTGCCCTTTTCCAGTCCTGTGGCCACTGCTGAGTTTTCCAAATTTTCTTGCATATTGAATGCAGCACTTTCACAGCATCATCTTTCAGGATTTGAAATAGCTCCACTGGAATTCCACCACCTCCACTAGCTTTGTTCATAGTGATGCTTTCTAAGGCCCACTTGACTTCACATTCCAGGATGTCTGGCTCTAGGTGAGTGATCATACCATCGTGATTATCTTGGTTGTGAAGGTCTTTTTTGACCTTAAGTACATTAATTATCCTTTCTGAGCCTCATTTTTCTCATCAGTAAAAAGATAATTCACAAGACACACACACACACACACAACAAAAACAGAATGACAGAGCAGCCATGCCTATGTTAGTTATGAAACAGCTTCTGATAGCATTTTTAATGCTTCACACATTGATCTTTATATCTTCAATTTTTGTTCCAGACTAAGAAAAATTTCTGCTAAACTGCTATGCATAATACCAAACAATCGATAGATTACAAATACATTGGAGATGTAGTCTCATCTGCAGTTTTAAAGATTAGCTTGGCAGTAGTGCTTAGATGTTTTACAGAGCAAGACTAGGTAGGAGAAAAAAACCCTCAAAAACCACTGAGAAGGCTCTTGCAACAGTCCAGACTCCAAACTCCACCACCAAAAAATTTCTGGGGACTTACTATGTTGGGTGCAATGAAGATGGAGAGGAAAAGATACTAGGATATTTAGCGAGTTGATGGTAAATGATCTAGTGATCTTTTTGATGTGGAAGTTGAGAGTAATGAAGGAATGAAATAACCAGTAAATATCATTATACAGGAACAAAGGTAGTACAGTACCATCTTGGTATGCAGCAACTTCCAAGTACATGAATTCTAAATAAATCTCACATCCTTATAATTCAGCCTAGATAAAAAATCCCATTATTCACAATAAGCTAGATTTTGCAGTGCCTCTGAGAAACACAGATTTAAAAAAAAAAATCATATACCTGAATATCAATATGTCAAATAAGCCAGCATGATTAAAACAACAACATAATTTAGCCTTAAAGGTGAAAAGCATAGCATATTTATTGCTCTGAATGTGCATATACTGGAACAGGGATCTCTGTTTTGAGTATGTCAGGCATGGTCTTCACCTCACAGTCAGTATCTGGAGTTTCTCAGACTTGACTACATCCAAAAAATTTATTCCAAATAAACAGGACATGAATAGCTAAGTGATTTGCCTGAAGGTACATGCAATGAGCTGAACTGTTCTGTTCTTTTCAGTCACTACGTCGTGTTGGACTATTTGCGGCCCCATGGACTGCAACACATCAGGCTGCCCTGTCCTTCACCGTCTCCTGGAGTTTGCTCAAACTCATGTCCATTGAGTCGGTAATGCTATCTAACCATCTCATCTTCTACCATCCCCTTTTCCTTTTGCTTTCAATCTTTCCCAGCATCAGGGTCTTTACAATGAGTCAGTTCTTTGCATCAGGTGGCCAAAGTATTGGAGCTTCAGCTTCAGCATCAGTCCTTCCAATGAATATTCAGGATTGATTTCCTTTAGGATTGACTGGTTTGAACTCCTTGATGTCTAAGGGACTCTGAAGAGTCTTCTTAATCAACACAGTTCAAAAACATCAATTCTTTGGCGCTGAACCTTCCTTATAGTCCAACTCTCACCTCCATACATGACTACTGGAAAAATCATAGTTTTGACTAAATGGACCTTTGATGACAAAGTGATGTTTCTGCTTTTTAAGACACTGTCTAGGCTTGTCATAGCTTTTCTTCCAAGGATCAAGTGTCTTAATTTCACAGCTACTGCCACCATCCACAGTGATTTTGGAGCCCAAGAAAATAAAATCTACTTGTGTTTCCACTTTTACCTCTTCTATTTGCTATGAGGTGATGGGACTAGATGTCATGATCTTAGTTTTTTTACTGTCGAATTTTAAGCCAGCTTTTTCACTCTCCTCTTTCACTCTCTTCTAGAGGCTCTTTAGTTCTTTACTTTCTGCCATTAGGGTGGCATCATCTGCATACCTGAGGTTATTGATATTTCTACCAGCAATCTTGATTCCAGTTTGTGATTCATCCAGTTTAACATTTCATATGATATACTCTGTATATAAATTGAATAAACAGGGTTACAACATACAAGCTTGACCTACTGCTTTCCCAATTTTCAACCAGTCCATTGTTCCTTGTCTTGTTCTAATTGTTACTTCTTGACCTGCATACAGGTTTCTCAGGAAGCAAGTAAGGTGGTCTGGTATTCTCATCTGTTTAAGAATTTTCCACAGTTTGTTGTGATCTACACAGTCAAAGTAGTAGATAAAGCAGAAATAGATGGTTTTTCTGGAATTCCTTTGATGAATTGTGTTATTCTAAATTCATGTGTTGAAATTTTAACACTTAGGACATCAACATGTGACTGCATTTGGAGATAGATCTTTAAAATGATTATCAAATTAAAATGAAGGTGTGAGGGTGACCCAATATGACTGGGATCATTGTTAGAGAAAGTTGAACATAGGTAGCTACAGAGGGACGCCTTGTGAAGACATAGGAAGATAACCATCTATAAGCCAAGGAGAAAGGCCTCAGGGAAACCATCTCTGACCACCCCGTCCTTGTACCTCTAATCTCTGGGACTATGAGAAAATAAACTTCTCTTGTTTAAGCCACTCAAACTACAGTGCTTTGGTATGACAGCTCTAGCAAATGCATATAGTACACGACTCATAGATGATCTACACTGGATTGGGACTTCAGCTCGTCTGACTTCAAAATCTGTGCTTTACCTGGGCCTCTCTTCACTACATATCCCAGGAGGAGACTAACTATGGGCTGACTCATCATAGCTCTCACTCTAAGGAGTGTGTCATGCCAGGAACTTACCCCGGTAGATGATCTGCTACTCCAGACTTATTATGATCTCTTAATTTATGATGACAATGATTAGAGCAGAAAGGTTTTAAATTGTTATACTATATTAGGGGAAGAAAAATAGAATTTCATGATAATGTACCAAAGCTTTTGAACTCTGGCTTCCACATATGACTGGGAACTTCCTCAAGGCTAAGAATGATATTCGTGGATTGCCCAACTGATAAAGAAGAAAAGAGAACAGTATTTGATACAGATAAAGCTTTGCAATGAACCAAAATAAGAAAGAAACTAGAGAAGTTAAATGTTGACTTAAACCACATCAATTTGGCTAAGCCCAAGTTTCTTCTCCCCACTCCAGTACTCTTGCTTGGAAAATCCCATAGACAGAGGAGCCTGGTAGGCTGCAGTCCGTGGGGTCACTAAGAGTCGGACATGACTGAGCGACTTCACTTTCACTTTTCCCTTTCATGCATTGGAGAAGGAAATGGCAACCCACTCCAGTGTTCTTGCCTGGAGAATCCCAGGGACGGCGGGGCCTGGTGGGCTGCCGTCTATGGGGTCACACAGAGTTGGACACGACTGAAGCAACTTAGCAGCAGCAGCAGCAAGTTTCTTCTACAGAGTGAATGTCATGTTTCTTACATAGACTCAGGATTTTTGCATTCTTTCAAAATAATATGATAGTTCCGCCTAACTATGGCAGTTGCTAATCTGGCATCAATGACAATCACATCACAAATCAATTTCGTTGCTCTGTTTAGAGCTTCTAAATCTTTGCTTTGCAATATGTGAACTTTTTATAACCTAGAATTTATCAAAAGGAACCATATGTGACCTCCATATTTCCCCATTTTCAGAACCCTATCCTACTAAAATAATTATTTTACACAAGATGGCTAAGAATTATTAAGTAGATCATGTTACATGGATGTTACATGGATATCTATGAAAAATGTTGACTTGGTCTGTGTGCACATCTATTTTGTCACTTATTAAAGAATGGAGTGTTAAGAAAAATTATAATTTCATCATCTCCCATAATTTTCTTAATATGTTTGATCTCTGATAGTATTCCTTCCCGGTGAAGAATTTGCGTATTTTATCATGATTTCCCATAATAATTAAACCAGTTTGTCTTTTTTATAAAAAACGTTTGTGGTCTTTGCTAAAATTCTCCCCACCTCCCTTTTTTTGCGTCCCTACTGCCCAGTCTAAGCTATTATCACTCATTCCTAAGTTACTGCAATAGTTCTTCAGGCTATTCTTTGCCTTGGGGTGCTTTCCCATATCTCATTCATCCTACACATTGCTGCCTGATTAATAATCCTAAACCAGATCTTTGATTGTGTTAACTCCACTGCACAGAAAGCATTCACGGTTTCCCATCCACTAGCTACAGATTAAAGTCCAAATTCCTGAATTATTCATAATCTGGCCCCACTCAATCATCCAAACTTTCTGACCTTACCTTCTAACACTTCCCCATTGTGAGCTAGCTAAACTGATTTTCTGAACTCCTGCAGAACTTATAGTCTATCCTAATTTTTTCTATCATTAATCAAACATAGTTTTCAGACACCGATTGTTACCTAATTTCTTTTGCTGGATACCCAAACACCTTAAGTGTTCTTCATTAAACTTTGCTATTCATAAAATAATCAGTGTCAACGTTGCTTACTTCCTTGTATCCTTTACAAAGGTTAATGGAAATGATTGTTACTGTTACTTTCAAGAGATATTTTAAAGTTCCCTACAGAGGACACAAATGTAAGTAAGACATGATTCCTGACCTCAAACAGTGCATTTGCAGAAGACAGATGAAAGAGTACAAAATCCTTTGTGTGTCCATTGAAAATTCTAGTCAAAAAGGATGAACAGAGGATTGTGAGAGCAAAAGCTTATGTAGGTGAAGAAAACTGGGAGTGGGGAGATGGTTTTTATGACAGAAAGTCATAGAATGACATTTGAATTGGACCACCTTGAAGGAGAAACAATCTTTCCTAAGAGGATTTGCAATTAGAATTCCAGTGCTTTCACTTTTATCTCAATCCTTATGAAATAATCACTGAAAAAAAGTATTTGAGAAGATTTACTTCTACCTGGAACCTACAGATTTTCTCTGTTATAAAGAATATTTAAGTTAATTTCTCAGATCAGGCCATGTCCATCCTCATTGGATTAGTAGAATATGAGACATATGCCCATTTTAAAGTTAAAATTCTGACTTCTTTGGGGGTAATTCTTTTCCAGCCCATAATCAAAGGTAGGTGGCGACTTCTCAAATACCTCCTAGAGTTTTTGTGTGGAGATATTCCATACCCTGAGCCTTAGGGCAGAAGACTCAGTTCTAGTTCTTCAAGGAGCATAAGTTCCACAGATGTAATGCTGCACTTTCCTACAAGCGGGCATTAAAATTCACCCTAGGTTTTGAGATCCTGAGAGTCATTCAGTTTTCAGTCCCATTCAATGCTCTGATTTTAAAGTTTTTTGTGTATAAAATCTGGGTAATTTTCCTTCTGGCTTTAAAGCTTAAAGATATACATGATTTTGTTATGTTTTATACAGCATTTTTGTATGAATTTACTCAAAATTTGAGAAAGAATTCTTAGATCAACTCAGCCTACCATATTGATCAGAAATATTAAGATTAGGCTTATTGCCCTAAGATTATTTCCTAGAATGAAAACAATACAAGGTTAAATGGAAATTACATTCTTAATAGTACAGGATATTGTTGTGGTTTTCTGAGGGAGATATATGACAAGAAAAATAATAGGATTACTTATTCAATAGAATATTTTGTTTAGCTGACTTGTCCACAAACAGGTAAACATCTTGGTCAGCATTTAAAAGAAATCAACATTTTCATAATTTTTTCTCTAGAAATAAGACCTCATAACTTTCTTAGTTGTTCTGGAAGCAACTTAGCAATACCTAAGGCCTACAAAGTTTTCCTTACAAAAAAGATAACATACCCCTGATGTCATTTACTCTTTTATTCTCTAATTTGGATGTCAGTAAACTTTTTCTGTAAAGGTACAGAGCTTTGTGGGTCATTATTATCTGTTCCAACTACTTACTTCTGCTATTCAATTATAGTACAAAATCATTCACAGACAATGCATAAATGAACAGACATAGTTCTGTTCCTATAAAACCCTATGTACAAATATAGGTGTCAAAAAGGATTTGGCAGATGGATCATAGTCTAACAACCCTGCTGTAATTGAGAAAATAAGGAAACAGTGTGTGTGTGTGTGTGTGTGTGTGTGTGCGTGTCAGAGTTCTCCAGAGAAGCAGAACCAATAAGAGAGAGAGAGTTGTAGAAATACAGAGAGAGATTTTTAAAAGCTGGCTCACATGGCAATAGGATCTGCTGTGTATTAGCTGTCTGGCAAGCTGGAAGTTCAGGTAATAGTGTCTCAGTCTTGAGTCCAAAATTCAAACAGCAGGCCAGCAGGCTGGAAACTCCAGTGGTGAGCGATGCTACGGTCTTGAAGCAGAATTTCTTCTACTCTGGGAAACCTCAGTTTTTGCTCTTAGGGTCTTTAATGCATTAGATGATGCTCACCCATTGTGGGGGGTAATCTGCTTTACTTAAAGTCAGTTTATGGTAAATGTTAATCACATCTAAAAAGTACCTTCACATCAACATCCAGACTAGTGTTTGGCCAAACGTCTGGGTACTGTAGCCTAGCTAAGGTAACACACAAAATTGTCACAGCATACATGGTAAAACAAGTGTAGACAGAGAAATCACATAATTATGTATCAGAAACTATAATAAGTACTAAAATACATTATAGAAGAATATTATGGTTGAAAAAGTGATGAAAATGGTTTTAAAATTTTTAATATTACAGTTTAATCATAAAATTAAAAGTAATAGCACTTATGATTTACTGTGTATCAAGCACTGTTCTATGCATCTGCCACATATTATTCCATTCAGTTCTCACAATAATGTGATTGTGTAAATCTTGTCCTCCCCACCTTGAAAATCCCATTGACCGGAGTGCTTATGCACCACTGTTACTGATCAAATGATTGATTTCTGTCATTGATGCTCTGGTTTATTAAAAGGGTTTTTATTTTAAAAAAAGATGACATGAAGCAAATACAGAAAAGAACTTCTTCAGTCATGGATTTTTCTAAACTATCCCTGCATATAGGAATAAAAAGTATAAGGTAGAAAGTCACATTTACTAGAGTCTACTATCAGCTGAACAATTTAGTTATATTACTCATTCAGTCCCCAGATAACCCTTGGGAGGGATAGAGTTCAAAGAAGCCATATTGCTTCATGGAGGTAGACCTGCTACACGTGAAGGAATGATATTAAATCAATTTCTGTGAAATGCATGCTCTATCCCACCACCCTGGGGTTAAAGTGTGAACAGATCTTCAAGAATCCCAGGGTTATCTTGCAAAAAGGCACCAACTAGTGTATGAATTCTGCAACATCGTCCAACCTCAGCTCTCATGTCTGTTGGAATCTTTCTACATGCCAGGCATGGTGCTAAGCATTCTACATCCTTTTTTTTTTTTTTAAATGTGGACCATCTTTTTTAATTTGTTACAATATTGCTTCTGTTTTATGTTTTGTTTTCTTTGGCCACAAGGCATGTGGGATCTTAATTCCCTGACCAGTTATTGAATCCACAACCCTTGCATTGGAAGGCAAAGTCAACCACTGGACTGCCAGGAAGTTCCCAGCATTCTACATCTTTGATCTCACTAAATCTTCTCAACAAACCCATGAAGTAGCGGGGTTTATTATACCTATTTTGCACACAAGGAAACTTGGAGTGGTTAAGTAACTTTCCCAGGGCCACACTTGAGTCAATCCTGAAAAGCGCCAAGGTCTGGACTTGGAGGCATTCTGCTGTTATATGACATCCGTCCCCCTTGTGTCACAGTCCTTCCCTTAAATATTTCACCAAATTCTTATCTGGAGAAATACATCCTCCTCATTCCAGGAGACTATTTCCATTCTGATGCCTCTGCTGTACTGTGAGCATCACATTCAAAGAAGCTGAGGGCCCCCAGTGACCCCCACAACACAGAAAGTCAAGAGGAACTTGACAATATTAAGAGCATTTTCCTTTTGACTCTTAGTTTTTGTTGTGTTTTGGTTTCTTCTTTATGCAAGTTGATGCCTCAGTTTCAGTAAAAGAAAAGGTGAGACAAGTGACGGATGGGTAGTAAAAAGAGTTACGTGGTGGGGGGCAGGGGAGGTTGGAGCAGTGATAACAGTGACCCAGTCCACAAGCAGAATTAAGGAATGAAGACTTAAAGGTGTGTTTTGAAGATAAAAAGAATGTGTTTTGTGTGTGTTATTTCATGATAAAGCCAAGCGTATGGGCTGGGCCCCATCTGAAGGAGGGCATAGGAAAGAGCCAACCCTGAGCTACCAGACCCTTCCAAAGTGGCTCCCCACAAGTGCAATGTCCCTGCCAGTGAAATGCCTCACCCCAGTGAAACAGGGTACTAGAAACTAGGGAAGGAAAGTGGTCCTCAAGAACAGAGCTTCCACGTGTACGGTTCATTTATCTCCTGATTTGTTTCTGTCACAGATGCTCTGCCTTAGTATTCACATAAGGAGAAAATTCCCAGTGAGAAAAAAATATATATTTGGAGAGTCAGGAACAAATTGAAACGGGCACTGATCTCAATAGCAGGCGCTGGCAGGGGCGGAATTATTTTTCCAACACTTTTGCTTCTCCTGGTAAAGTAGTTAGTGTTGTATTTTCATGCTAGAAGGAAAAAGTGATGAAAAGTTTTTAAACCCAAAGAAACAAAACCCTTGATTGGTGTTCAAATTTTCTGCAAAACAGGATCCCAAATAGCCCGTGCTGGTCTTAGTAGGTCTGAAACGAAAGGATGGTGCAGTTTTCAGGTTTGGCTTTTGTGTTTCACTTCATTTTTGTTAGGACTGTGCTTCTCAGTGTGTCTGTCAGCCTTGCTCTGGGCATTTAGGAAGAGAAAGAAGCTCATTTTATAACACTTTTAGGATCTGTTGTTGCAGACTCATAGCTGGCCAGCCTGCCATGTAGGACTGTGTGTATGAGCTATCCTGAGAGGTGGTGATTGTGGGAAAGGAGAGAAGGTCAAAGGGGACCCAGAGCACACCTGCAGTCACAGTGGGTACCAAGCCACCACCCTGACTGGGCCGCATTACAGAGCATCACAGCACACTAGGCTCGAAGCCTTTTCCTGGTGCTAGAAAGTAATAGAATATTGCTACCAGTTTTCTGCGGCTCAGGCCTTAAAAGGTGGCCATTCCAATCCCAAGCTTAGTCACACTTTTTCTTAAAGAGGAGAAGTCTAAAGAAGGATAAAGGAGAATTTTCTCCTGTTGCTCGTGCCCTCCCAAGTTCAAAGAGAAAACTCGGTGAAATGACTTCTGGCTTTGCCTGGGGGAATTTCAGGCTTCAACAGTTAACTTTTCTGGAGTTCTAACTTTCATGCATTTCTTTTTTTATTGGGTAGACATTATGATTGGTTTTACAAGCAAAAGAAACAGCTTAGGAACAAATGAAAGACTTTTTTATTTCTCTTTTAACTGTGAATTCAAGAGCTTGAAATGAATTTGGCAAATAGTGCATACTGCTGAGGAGTGCTGTGGCCGAAAGGCAAGATTTCCAAAAATTCTTGAAAATCCAAGTAATACCGGGAATAAATCCCAAATTCAACTTGTCGAGCCTTGTGTCTCTCTTAGAACACTTTTTTTCTCTTTTTAAGCAAAAAAAAAAAAAAAAGATGATGGAGAAATCAATCACAGAAATCCTGTAACTCCTGTCCTGCTGTCTCTCTGCCCCAGAGTGCAGAGCTGTGGTCTGACCAGGGCCAAGTGCTCTTAACACAGCCAGAGAGAGCTGGGCAGACGTGTTGTTCCCAGTGAGATGAGCAAGGAGCTCCCCCAGGTAGGAACTAAGGCCTCCTAAATACATTTAGGACTACAAGGATCTCATTTGACTCTGCTGCTGCTGCTGCTAAGTCGCTTCAGTTGTGTCCGACTCTGTGCAACCCCAGAGACGGCAGCCCACCAGGCTCCCCCGCGCCTGGGATTCTCCAGGCAAGAACACTGGAGTGGGTTGCCAGTTCCTTCTCCAATGCATGAAAGTGAAAAGTGAAAGTGAGGTTGCTCAGTCGTGTCCGACTCCTAGGGACCCCATGGACTGCAGCCCACCAGGCTCTTCCGTCCATGGGACTTTCCAGGCAAGAGTACTGGAGTGGGATGCCATTGCCTTCTCCCATTTGACTCTACTCATCTCCAATTTACTTGACTTTTTGTTTTTTTCTTTGAAGTCCACTTTGAATTTTTGTATCTGAATGTTTTGAATTTATTTGTTGTTGTTGTTTTGCTTTTTAAGAATTAAAAATATATATTTTTATTTATAAATTTGGCTGCTTCAGGTCTTAGCTGCAGCATGGGAACTCCTAGTTGCATCTAGGATCTAGTTCCTTGACCAGGGATTGAACCTGAGCTCCCTGTGTCAGGAGCGTGAACTCATTAGCCATTGGACAACCAGGGAAGTCCCTGGACGTTTGGAATTGGAATGAACTTACTTTCAACCTCTTAAATAATCTTAAATTACTTAAAACTAATCATGGAATTAAAAATAAATAAAGCAAGCAGAATATTAATATATACCAGGCAGCTGACACTAGAATGGGTTCTTCACCTAGAGACCAAACTCAAATCCCATCTTCTGCATAAGATGCCTTTCTTAATCTCTTCCCATCAAAATGATCTGCTTCATCATTTGGAATTGTTACATTGTTTGAATGACACCACATATCAGGCCTGGCTAAAGTGCCTAGCTTTTAGATACTTTACTCAACTCTCCAAAGGTAGGTCCCTGTTACCTGAGTTGTAACAGGGCCTAAACGAGGTCTAACAAGGCCTAAAGTTTAGTCAGCTTCCTCAGGGGTCAATGATAGAGCAGATTTTTGAGCCCAGATTTGTCAACTTCTATAATCTAAGCTTTCTCTACCATATTCACCTTTGGAGTTCTCTAGCATGAATTTCTGCACTGCATTTTCCACTTGGTTAGTTCAGAATAAAAAACAAGGTTTATTATCTTCTATGTTCAGTTCCGTTTAGTCGCTAAGTCGTGTCTGACTCTTTGTGACCCCATGGACTGCGGCATTCCAGGTTTCCCTGTCCATCGCCAACACCCAGAGCCTACTCATACTCATGTCCATTGTCTTGGTGATGCCATCCAACTATCTCATCCTCTGTCATCCCCTTCTCCTCCCACCTTCAATCTTTTCCAGGGTCTTTTCAAATGAGTCAGTTCTTTGCATCAGGTGGCCAAAGTACCGGAGTTTAAGCTTCAGCATCAGTCCTTCCAATGAATATTCAGGACTGATTTCCTTTAGGATGGACTGGTTGGATCTCCTTGCAGTCCAAGAGACTCTCAAGAGTCTTCAACAAACCATAGTTCAAAAGCATCAATTCCTCAGCACTCAGCTTTCTTTATAGCCCAACTCTCACATCCATACATAACTACTGGAAAAACCATAACTTTGACTAGACGAACCTTTGTTGGCAAAGTAATGTCTCTGCTTTTTAATATGCTGTCTAGGTTGGTCAAAGCTTTTCTTTCAAGAAGCAAGCGTCTTTTAATTTCATGGTTTCAGTCACCACCTGCAGTGATTTTGGAGCCCCAAAAGATAAAGTCTCTTATCATTTCCATTGTTTCTATTTGCCATGAAGTGATGAGACCAGATGCCATGATCATAGTTTTCTGAATGTTGAGTTTTAAGCCAACATTTTCACTGTCCTCTTTCACCTTCATCAAGAGGCTCTTTAGTTCTTCTTCACTTTCTGCCATAAAGATAGTGCCATCTGTGTATCTGTGGTGGTGGTGTAGTTGCTAAGTCATGTTTGACTCTTGTGACTCCATGGACTGTAGCCTGCCAGGCCTCTCTGTCCATGGGATTCTCCAGGCAAGAATACTGGAGTGGGTTGCCATTTCCTTCTCCAGGGGATCTTCCAGACCCAGGAATCGAACCCAGGTCTCCCGCATTGCAGGCAGAGTCTTTACTGACTAAGCCACGAGGGGAGCCCCATCTGAGTATCTGAGGTTATTTATATTTCTCCTGGCAATCTTGATTCCAGCTTGTGCTTCATCCAGCCCAGCATTTCACATGATGTACTTTGCATATAATTTAAATAATCAGGGTGACAATATACATCCTTGACGTACTCCCTTCCCGATTTGGAACCAGTCTGTTGTTCCATGTCCATTTCTAACTGTTGCTTCTTGACCTGCATACAGATTTCTCAGGTGGCAGGTCAGGTGGTCTGGTATTCTCATCTCTTTAAGAATTTTCCACAGTTTGTTGTGATCCACACGGTCAAAAGCTTTGGTGTAGTCAATAAAGCAAATGTAGACGTTTTTCTGGAACTCTTGCTTTTTTCAATGATCCATCTGCTGGATCATCCGCTATGTAGCACTTAGCAAAAATGTATAGCACCTAGTTGATATTCAATAAATATGTTGAGATAAGTTTATGACATCCATTCCCATCACTTCATGCCAAATAGATGGGGAAACAATGGAAAGAGTGAGAGACCTTATCTTTTGAGGTTCCAAAATCACTGCAGATGGTGACTGGAGCCATGAAATTAAAAGATGCTTGCTCCTTGGAAGGAAAGCTATGACGAACCTAGACAGCATATTATAAAGCAGAGACATTGCTTTGCCAACAAAGGCCATCTAGTCAAGCTCTGGTTTTCCCAATAGTCATATATGGATGTGAGAGTTGGACTATAAAGTAAGCTGAGCACCAAAGAATTGATGCTTTTGAACTGTGGTTTTGGGAAAGATTCTTGAGAGTCCTTTGGTCTGCAAGGAGATCCAACCAGTACATTCTGAAGGAGATCAGTCCTGGGTGTTCATTGGAAGGACTGATGCTAAAGCTGAAACTCCAATACTTTGGCCACCTGATGCAAAGAGTTGACTCATTGGAAAAGACTCTGATGCTGGGAGGGATCGGGGGCAGGAGGAGAAGGGGATGACAGAGGATAAGATGGCTAGATGGCATCATGGACTCGATGGACATGAGTTTGAGTGTACTCTAGGAGCTGCTGATGGACAGGGAGGCCTGGTGTGCTGCAATTCATGGGGTCGCAATGAGTCTGACACTGAGTGACTGAACTGAACTGAACTGAACCCCTACTTCCTAGGTAGGTAATTAGGCTTCTATGGAATAACATATGTTATACATCATGGTATATATAGCACCTCTGGGGTACTTACTGAGGGTTAGTTCCTTTCTTTTATAATAATCTGTTGATGCATATGTAGATAGAATAGGTTATCCGGCTTTTGGAAGGGGGGTGGGACAGTTCATCTCATACTCAATGACAGCAAGACAGTGTTCATGGCCATGGCATGATAGGAATAGAGAAATGCAGTGAAAAGGAAACATTAAAATGTTAAAAGTATAAAAATCTAGGACTATCAGATAAAGCAAAATAGTCCCATTTCTGATGACATCATCACAATATTATTACTGTGCCTCCAAATCAAAAAAGCATTCAATTATGTTCAAAATATTATCCTTCTTAAGATGGGGAAATATGTAACCCACTTAAGGTTTTCAACAAAATAGTTACTGGTTTTCAGTCTGGATGTATGAAACAGATGGCTAACCAGCTGAAACACCTCATCTTTATATTATGTTTTGAAGAGCTTTACATCTCTGTAGTTCACCATCTCTTCTTTTTAAAAAATGATATGACTCAGAAGTTCACAACTAATAGTAATGACCCCAGAATTAAAATGAAACCATATAGAATAGAGAGTAGATAGAAATTATTACTGATTTCCTTCCCAAAATCATGCAGGGTAAATGAAATTTGTTTTAAATTAATTAAATTGATAACAAGAGTGACTTTGATTAGGTACATAAAGGTAAAGACAACTTTTAGATTCACAATTTCCTAGAACATGCAATGAAGACCATATATTATTTTCTCTTTATCTGAGGAAATAATTAAGAATAGAAAATTACTATATTTTAAGCCATTAATTCAGAGAAGGCAATGGCACCTCACTCCAGTACTCTTGCCTGGAAAATCCCATGGACAGAGGAGCCTGGTAGGCTGCAGTCCATGGGGTCGCTAAGAGTCAGACATGACTGAGCGACTTCACTTTCACTTTTCACTCTCATGCATTGGAGAAGGAAATGGCAACCCACTCCAGTGTTCTTGCCTGGAGAATCCCAGGGATGGGGGAGCCTGGTGGGCTGCCGTCTATGGGGTCGCACAGAGTCGGACACGACTGAAGCGACTTAGCAGCAGCAGCAAGCCATTAATTTGACTTTTCCTGTTTCTTACTACACTGGTTTCTACTTCCTATAACCCACTTAATACTGCCTATTTTTATTTTAAAATTAAAAAATTGAAAACTACTATGTGTGTCAACTAAGGATGAAGTGCCCACCCCTGCAATGGCAGCAAGGTAATACACAGCAGTGATTAAGAGTTTGGGTACAAATAAGCCTTAACAGACACGTTTAGATTCAAGGTTTCCTGCTTTGAACTTCAGCCGATTACTTAAAACTGTCTGTGGCTCTTTTTCTCTTCTCTTTGTGAAGCAGAGTTGATGTTCCCTATCTCCTGGTGCTGTTTTAAAGCTTATATTGAATGTATTCAATTAAATATTGTTGTTCATTCGCTCAGTTGTGTCTGACTCTTTGCAGCCCCATAGAATGCAGCACACCAGGCTTCCCTGTATATTATCAACTCCTGGAGTTTGCTCAAACTCATGCCCATTGAGTCAATGATGCCATCCAACCATCTCGTCCTCTGCCATCCCCTTCTACTCCTGCCTTCTATCTTTCCCAGCATCAAGATCTTTTCCAATGAGTCAATTCTTCACATCAGGTGGCCAAAGTATTGGAGTTTCAGCTTCAGCATCTGTCCTTCCAATGAATATTCAGGGTTGATTTCCATTCAGATTGACTGGTTTGATTTCCTTGCAGTCCAAGGGACTCAAGAGTCTTCTCCAACACCAGAGTTCAAAAGCATCAATTCTTTTGTGCTCAGCTTTCTTTATGGCCCAACTCTTACATCCATACATGACTACTGGAAAAACCATAGCTTGGACTAGATGGACCTTTGTTGGCAAAGTAGTGTCTCTGCTTTTTAAAATGCCGTCTGGATTTGTCATAGCTTTTCTTTCAAGGAGCAAGTGTCTTTTAATTTCATGGCTGAAGTCACTGTCTGCAGTGATTTTGGAGCCCAAGAAAATAAATATTGAATGTATGATTGTATACAATTAACAAAGTGCCTGGCACAAAGTAGTAACTCAGTAAATGATTGTTATATAAATTATAAATTATTACACATACACACACATGTATGTGTGTGTTTATTAAACCTCACCCTATGAGGGGCTAACAATGAATGAATCTATGTTTATTATGTTTCATTTTTCCTTCTTTTTCTCTTTATATAATTAATTTCTCTCTATATAATTACATAAAATCTCTAGCAGAAAATGAACACAGGATAAGCAAAACATCATTCCTTAGTAGAGTATTATGGGCACTAATAATGAGGATGAGATGGAGGATGAAATGGCTGGATTGCATCACCGACTCAGTGGACCTGAGTTTGAGTGAACTCTGGGAGTTGGTGATGGACAGGGAGGCCTGGCGTGCTGCAGTTCATGGGGTTGCAGTGTCAGACACGACTGAGGACTGAGCGACTGAACTGAACTGAACTGAATGATGAATCACACTGTGTATGTTACAATGTTTTTAAAGGTTGCTGCTGTCAGTTGCTTCAGTCATGTCTGACTCTTTGCAACCCGCATCACTTCAGTTGAGTTCAGTTCAGTCGCTCAGTCGTGTCCGACTCTTTGCGACTCCATGAATCGCAGCACGCCAGGCCTCCCTGTCCATCACCAACTCCCGGAGTTCACTCAGACTCACGTCCACTGAGTCAGTGATGCCATCCAGCCATCTCATCCTCTGTTGTCTCCTTCTCTTCCTGCCCCCAATCCCTCCCAGCATCAGGGTCTTTTCTAATGAATCAACTCTTCACATGAGGTGGCCAAAGTACTGGAGTTTCAGCTTCAGCATCATTTCTTCCAAAGAAATCCCAGGGCTGATCTCCTTTAGAATGGACTGGTTGGATCTCCTTGCAGTCCAAGGGACTCTCAAGAGTCTTCTCCAACACCACAGTTCAAAAGCATCAATTCTTCGGCGCTCAGCTCTCTTCACAGTCCAACTCTCACATCTCTACATGACCACAGGAAAAATCATAGCCTTGACTAGACTTTGTTGGCATAGTAATGTCTCTGCTTTTGAATATGCTATCTAGGTTCGTCATAACTTTCCTTCCAAGGAGTAAGCGTCTTTAATTTCATGGCTGCAGTCACCATCTGCAGTGATTTTGGAGCCCAAAAAAATAAAGTCTGATACTGTTTCCACTGTTTCCCCATCTATTTCCCATGAAGTGAACGGACCGGATGCCGTGATCTTCGTTTTCTGAATGTTGAGCTTTAAGCCAACTTTTTCACTCTCCTCTTTCACCTTCATCAAGAGGCTTTTTATTTCCTCTTCACTTTCTGCCATAAAGGTGGTGTCATCTGCATTTTATATATCATGAAAAATACTTTTGAGATTTGTAACTTTAACTTGATGTGAAAAATAAATTCAGAATCATGTCATATGAGAATATGAGTGAGAACACTTTAAAAGTTATATTTAAAGAACTATTTTCTGCTTCATATTTCTAATTTTCTGCAACACATATTATCATATATGGCAAAATATGCCTTATAATATGAATTTTATTTAATGCTATACACTCAAGACTCATTAATATATTTTGATCTGGTTTTTCACATTTCAACTGGTCTACCCAGTATAAAAGTTTCAAAAATGAAACAAATAGCCAGGTTTCCTATTGGACTTTTTTTTTTTTTTCCTATTGGACTTTTTATTTCAATACATATTACTATATTATTCTGGTGACACTATTGTCATACTTTTTAAATCTAACTGTGGCTCTTCACTTAATTCTTAAGGGTAACTTAGCATTAATTTTTATATCTCACAAAGCACAATACCTTTTTAATAATTAACTTCATATTTACAAATGGAGAAAAAATGTATTTGGCTCTTTAAATTTCCTAGGACTCTTGATAACATGAGCTAAACTCTTGGTATCTCTTGAAGCACAATTTTTAAAGTTTTCCTAAATAAGAAATCTAGTGACTATTATCTGGGGTTACAATTATGTAATTTCCACTGCCATCACTGCAATGGAATACCTTTTATAATTAAAAGGCATGTAGTCATGCTTGGGCAAAATGGAATAAGAAATTAAATTGTCCCCTAGTCGAGGTATAATAGAGCTTGTTTGGTTGGTCTTGGGGAGGGAAAAATGTTTTGACTGTGTTCAGGGGGAAAGAGGAAAGACTCAATAAATAATTTGTTTTTCATCACTCATCTTAATGCCAGAACTGAATTTCAAATAATAAGTCAAGTGCAATTTCATGAAGGTACATCAAATGACATTTTATCCTTTTTTAGATCTAGAGAAATGGAGTTAAGGATGAGGAATGGCAGACTTTAGCAAACAGATTAAAAATAGCACATTACCTAAACGTTGAGTAACTCAAATTTAAAAAGCACACAGGCCTTCACATGTAAAACCAGTGTTTTTGGCTATTGAGAAGAAAGGTTGTGACCTGGCTTTTAGCCTGTCTCCATTCTTGACCTCCTTTCTTTTAGTTCAAAGAGATTAAATCCATTTTCCTGGGCCAGCCATGGATGAGAACACCATGGACACTTTGGCTTCGAGATAGAGAAGGAAGAGATGGAGAAAAGGGACTATGAGCTCATAGGTCTTTTCCATCCTGTAGCCTGGGCTGGTGCCATTCCATTCCACACAGCCCAAACTCCAGCCACCCCAGCTCCCTTGCCGAAGCATTTAACTCCTCACCAAACATTTAACTAAGTGGGCCTTTGCACATTAGGTTCTTCCCCTAATACCACCACCCCCATTTCTCTTGTAAACTCCTACTCATTAGTCAGGAAGTTTTGCCCACTCTGAAACCTTCCCCAGTTCATAAGCAGAGCTAATCAGTCTTTCTTATTGGTACTCATATCCCTTTGTTTATTCCCACTCTTACTCCATTTGATTGAAATATGTCTTTTTTAAACAACCTTTTACTCTCAACCTTTGTTGAGGGAAGAATCTGAGTCCTGCTCCAATTTTTTGCCCTGTCTCTTCCAGGTAGCTAGTAAACCAGAAAGTCTTGTACACTCATACTGCAGGTCAATAAATACATGGTGATGCAGGTATGGACACAGATGGAGATAAAGATATAAAGACAAATAGTACACAGATAGAAATAGTGATAGAACTCTAGTGATGATGCTTCAAGTATCTAAAAGAAAAAACTCAGAAACAGGATAACACTAGACTTTTATTTACTCTGAGATCTGAAATTGAGATAAGAGGGGTTAAAGAGTGGTAACTAAATTTGCAATTAGACTGCATAAACCCTGTGTACATTGCTAAGGGTTGGGGCTAGGAAGCTGCAATGTTTTCATGAACTTATGGTTAATGTCTTTGATTAAATCTGAAAGAAAGTGAAAGTTGTTCAGTCATGTCCAGCTCTTTGCTACCCCATGGTACCCCTCTTTGCGACCCCTATACAGTCCATGCAATCCTCCAGACCAGAATACTGGAGTGGGTAGGCTATTCCTTCTCCAGGGGATCTTCCCAACCCAGGAATCAAACCGGGGTCTCCTGCATCACAGGTGGATTCTTTACCAACTGAATATTGTTAACCAATCAGTAAAGTCCTGACTAAATTTAGTTGTCTTTAAAATTGAGTTTTGAGTCCTGAATAGGAAGTATAAAATGCACTTGAATAAAGTGTAAACAAAAGTGAGTGGGAAAAGCTCTTTTCAAGTGAAGTGGCAGAGGACTTTGTTATATTAAATTGGATGGGAATAGAACCTTCATTACAGTAATGTCATTTATACTTTCCAGGAATAGAATGGGCTTCAGAAACAATTGAGCAATAAAAGAAGGTAATCTAAAACCCCCTCTCCTTTTCCATGTAAATCCACCTGCTATCAGTTCAGTTTAGTTCAGTCGCTCAGTCGTGTCTGACTCCTTGTGACCCCGTGAACCACAGCACACCAGGCCTCCCTGTCCATCACCAACTCCCAGAGTCCACCCGAACCCATGTCCATTGAGTCAGTGATGTCATCCAACCATCTCATCCTCTGTCGTCCCCTTCTCCTCCCACCCTCAATCTTTCCCAGCATCAGGGTCTCTTCAAATGAGTCAGCTCTTCACATCAGGTGGCCAAAGTATTGGAGTTTCAGCTTCAACCACCTGCTATAGATAACAACAAATGAATAAATGAAAATCTGGGGGTCCCTCCTGGTATGAAGGCCAAACACACGATGTGAAAAAAGGTCAAACACATGATGCAAAAGAAGATCAAACTCACTCAATAGCTGCTATGGTTGAGAACGCTTTATGAATGAAAAATTAAGTGTATTCAACACTCAACACCAATGCACCAAAGAACATAACCTAGATGATCTAATCTGCAAAACTGGAGTAAAAATGAACTCATTCTGTTAGGGGATTATAGGCAAACTATGGCAGAGGATCAAGTACAACTGAGAGAAGGAGGGAAAAAGCTGTCCAGCTGCTAATGATAAAGAAGCAACAAATTTGCAAAATGCATTACCTATTTCAGCAACTAGTAGGATAGTGCAGGAATACTGGCTAGATTGACAATACAGCTGTCCTTACTGTATTACTTACACCTTACATATTACTTACTTACAGCTTACTTACTAGGGTATATCTTTCTTCCTTTTTTCCTTTCTTTCCTTGGGGGTCAATGGGTGTAGATAGAGGCATGGAGGATGGAAGATTTTTCTCATTCTCCATGCAGTTGACTTACAAATGCTATCTCCATCATGATAAAGAGGCATTTGTAATGTTATTCAGGCTGGCAGTCAAACTGACAACACATTTTATATATTACCTAAAATGTTGAAGAAGAAAATTTCTTAATATTCATTCAATAACCTAATATTCATTTGTAAAAAACCATGAAGTTGGCCTCATGAGCTAAGAAATTGAATTTGCAAGCTGTTAAATGTCAGAGAGGACCCCTGGGAGTTTTTGAGGTGGGATGATGTTGGTAAAGAGCAGGCTTCAGGTCATGTTTTATACAAGAAGTTTAATTGTTCTGGCTAGGAAGTGGAAGTGACTCATTGAGTTGAAGCGGTCTCTATCTCCCAACATAGATTTCAAATGGAGGAGGATAGTGTAGCAATAATATCTTAAAAAGAATTGGACTAGTTCACTTTAGTCTTTTAACTACTTCCATACAGATTCATTTGTTTTGGACACAAAAGCTGATAGCAAGCCAATGATAGCAAAAAACAGTGTCTTTGTCACCCCTTCTGAACCCATACAAACCTTTTCACTGTGTTTAAAGCAGGCTTTTTTTTTTTTTTTTTTTTGCCAAAGAAAATTGCATGCTATTCAGCCTTTTCTGAACTTTTATTAAAGAACCTTAAATGGTTTATATTTATAAAGAATTGTAAAGGCATCATGACACCAAGTTTGTGGTATGGTATTTTCTAGTCTTATTTTGATTATTCTTTCAGAAATTTTCATCCCACTCAGGTACGAGTATTTTTGATTTGATGTCAGAAGATCATTCATGGTAACTTCATTGCCATATGATTTAGATGCTGAGTTTCTCACATGACTTTGAAAGGCTATGACCAGCTGGGGATTTATAATCACAGCATTTACTAATTACTTGCCTACTCTTCAATCACTCTTTTTTAAACCCTGATACTTATAAATCTGAAGTGTAAGATATCTCCTCATTGTTCATTGAAACTTATTTCTCTAAAGAAAGAAATACTGCTAGAAGAATGTTATCATAACTTAACAGTAACCACAGTATCTTCAGTCCTCACCCTTGACAGAGTAATTAGAGTATTAAAAAGATACAGAGAGATAGGTATTCTCAAGGAAGGGAAATAGCCATCTCTAGGAGAACCTGTGTCAACAAAAAACCAAAACAAAGCACAGCACAGGAACACACAAACAAAAACATCTGACTAAGACAATTGAGGTACACTCTGAAGGAAAAATGGAAGTCAACTAGGGAAATAGAGATTAAGTGTTATACCCAATACAGTGGAGACAGACATTCTGTGGTGGCAACTAGCTTGTGGGTCAGTTAAGAGAAGTATCATAAAATATAGGATGAGAAAATTATACTAGGGTGAAATCCTAAAGGATCTCAATTTGTCAAGTTAAGTTTGAATTTGATTCTACCCATAATTGCAAAGTAATCAAAACATGATAGATATTTTTAGAATAGTCTGGAACTTTAGGAGGCCATTTTGATTGCCCAGATCTGAGGCAGAATGATAGAAATGGAAAGAAAGAAGTCAAAGTTTCCAGAAATCATGAAGGCAAAATTAATAGGGATTGGTAATGGATTAAAGTGGGGAGTAATGTGGGAGTTGAAAAAGTCAAATGTCTGTTAATCTTTTGAAGTGGAAAAGTAAAATAATAGGTTCTATTTTGGTCAAGATGAACTTGAAGCTCCCCTGGTTCACTTATGTGGAACCCTGCTGAGAGAAGTTGAAATATCAAATTAGAAATTCTGGAGAGGTCAAGGCCAAAGGACTGGAATCTGGAGCTAATATTGTGAATGTAATCAAGGAAGTCTGGGAAAAGTGTGGGTTCAAAACTCAGAAACAGTAGAAGGTTTTTTTTGTTTGTTTTGTTTTTTAATATTGAAATATAATACAGATTAAAAAAAAAAAAACCCTCAAGTCATGAGTTTGCAGTTACAACAAAGGAAAAACTAATCCAACCAGCATTCAGGTTAAAAAATAATAAAGCATTAATAACATCTGAGAAGTTCCTGCATTTTCTCTTCCAACTACTGTAGTCACACTCTTCCCAGAGTTGCCATGATTTTCATTCACAATTGGCTCATTACTCCAAGTTCCAATTGTTTTTTTAGCACCCAATTCTTAAATGTAATGGATGGTCAAAGATTATTAAACATTTGAGAAAATATTTAACCTGAAAAACTATATGTATCTATGTTTATAAACATATTATATTTTTATATTATTTGGATTATTTTATATATACACAAATGCACATATGATGGCTCAGTGGGTAAAGAGCCCACCTGCAGTGCAGAAGACACAGGAGACGGAGGTTTACTCCCTGGATCTGGAAGATCCCCTGGAGAAGGATCTCCGGTATTCTTGTCTGAAAAATCCCCTGGATAGCAGAGCCTAAGAGGCTACAGTCCAAAGGGTCATAACAAGTTCAACACAACTGAGTGACTAAGTACACACACACACACACGCACACATACACACACTCACACGCACACACACATGCATACAAGCATATAGTTTTTGTGTAACTGTGAAGCAAGAACAGGTTGCAAGAAAAAGGAACATTTGGAGAATTAAAAAGGAGCCCTTGGAAAATAAAAATATATTAGGATAAATAAAAATTGTAAAAAAAAAGAGAGATATAAATTAAACTAAAAGAACTCTAAGAAGGGAAAACGACAGATGAAAAATATGAAAGACAGAAGAAAATGAGCTCAGTTTAGAAAGCCAGGGTATGACTAACTCAAATTTAAGAAATATTCAAAAACTAAGCAAGAATAAGTCAAGAAAATTTTCTAAAACTGAAGAACATGACTAGATTTATTTATTCATGTATATGTATTTTGGCCATACCTTGCAGTAGGCAGGATCTTAGTTCCCAGACCGGGAATCGAACCCATGCTGCCTGCAAAGCAAGCATGGATTCTCAAATGCTAGACAGCCAGAGAAGTCCCTGAAGTTCTAGATCTAAAAATATCTGACCAAATGGTCTAAAGACCAAAGAAAAGAATTCATAGTAAGGCACATGCCATTGCAAAATTTGTCAGCACTGTACACAAAGAAACTTCAATGTATCTAGAGAAAAGTTTTTTAGAGTCTTCATTAAGAATTTTAGGATCAGGATGGGTTTAGTTTTCTCAGAAACAACAAACATTAGAAACCATGGAGAAACACCTTCCAAAACCTGAGGGAAAATGTTTTCCAGCTTGAAATTCCCCACTCCACTAAACCATCATGTCAAGTAGGATGTAAGAATAAAGTTTTCAGTATGATGCTTTTAAAAATTCCCTCCAGCATAAAAAGTAGTTACAAGAAACTACTAGAGGATATGCTCCATCAATAATAATAATAAGCAATAACCAGTCTTGTGCAGGTCAATTTTCCATACAGTTTTCTCTATGCTTTATATATATTTCATTTATTTATCATAACATATCTATTATGATAGAAAATATTATTATCCCCATTTTATAGAGGAAGGAATTTGAGACTAGAGAAACTGAGAAATATCCCCAAGATCAAACACCTATCAAGTGAAAATAGTAGGACTCAAGCCCAAGAAATCTGCTCCTACAATGAGAGAGTAAGCAGACTAAGTAGCAAGAAGAATCAGGAAGCTGGAATTCAGTACAGCGGAAAGATGAGGAGAATTCCCATTTACAGAATTAACAGGGTAATGGCTGTATAGCAGTGTGGATCAAAGAGACCCTGAATGGCTGATCAAACTCAGAGGAAAGGCAACGCTATCTAGCAACAAGCATTAGTAATGATTGGCAAGGAACACCAAGAAGGGACTCACAGGGTTTATCATATCAATATCTGGGAATCCCAAATTTTTGAGACTCAGATTTCTGTACTCCCTTTCCATTTTGGTTTTAGAGTAACAAGGACCCTGTGGACACAGGCAAGCTGCCAAGTTTTAGGGTCTCTCAGTTTATAAACCTTGTTTATCACAAAGTCATATTTTGATTACATGATTACATTAATTTTCATTCCTCCATGCAGCTGTATCCCATTAATCAATGAATTGCAGGTTTATTTACAGTAAGAATGTTAGGTGTATCCTGTGAAAGCATTCCTAGATTGATAATATGGTGGTTCTTGAAGAACACTCATATATCTTTTAACTACATTTATAGTTGAGGCATTATTTCAAGGTCTTCTGACAAAGGTCAGGCTTGCCTCAGGTGGCCCTGAGGGGAGAAATGAAAGTTATAGACTGGCTGTTAACACTTGCCTTCCCAGGCAGCCTAGAAAACAAACCAGAAGATTTAAACTTCTGGCAGGAAGTTTGGTATTAAATTAGTGAGTAGAACATGGCAGTCAATTATTAATTTAAAAAAAAGATACATTGCTAAGTGTATATAATTAGAATAAATCTCTTGAATTAGTTGTAAATAATATTTAGGTACTCAATGTAAACACAAGTATTTATAAAATAAAATTTGTCATTGTTTTGCAAATTGTCAGTAAAATGTGTAATTGTTAGGAAGATAAGTGAGGGAATATGAGTGTGCAAGGGATAAGAGAATAATGTCTCATTTTTCACCATGGATATCCAACAGATGATAGCAAAAAGTTTAAATAAATTAAATGGCCATATAAACAAATATTGTATACTTTGGAAAATGAAGTGAAAGTCACTCCATTGTGTCTGAATCTTTGAGACCCCATGGGCTATACAGTCCATGGAATTCTCCAGGCCTGAATACTGGAGTGGGTGGCCTTTCCCTTCTGCGGGGGATCTTCCCAACTCAGAGATGGAACCCAGGTCTCCTGCATTTCAGGTGGCTTCTTTACCAGCTGAGCCACAAGGAAGCCTAGGAATATTGGAGTGGGTAGACTAGCCCTTCTCCAGGGGATCTCTCCCTAACATCCCAGGAATCAAACCAGGGGCTCCTGCATTGCAGGTGGATTCTTTACCAACTGAGCTATCAGGGAAGCCCCACAGGGAAGCCCTTCAGGGAAACCCATCAGGGATGCCCCTTGAAATAGTGGAATGGGTAGCTCTTCCCCTCTCCAGGGGATCTTCCCAACCCAGGGATGGAACCCAGGTCTCCTGCATTGCAGGCAGATTCTTTACCAGTTGAGCCACCAGGGAAGCCTTACTTTGCAAATACTTTGGAAAGATAAAGAGAAATTCCAAAGAAGACATCTAAACTTAATATAAGTGATTGCTTCTGATGAGCAGTCAATTTCCAGGATCTGGAGGGACAGAGAAAAACACTGTTTTACAATATGAGACTTATAAAACTATTTTTTTTCTTAACCTATGTGTGAATATAACTTTGATAAAATATTACAAAAGTTTGATTTTTTAAGAGTTAATGCCATGAATTTTCATTTAATAAAATAAATAACAAAAAAGCTGAAGGAGAAAGAATTAAAGAAAGAAGATTAATCAACATCAAAGAGGGAGAAGAAATTCTTTAAAAAATTGAGACTTGAACCAAGGAATGGTTCAAGGAGTGGAATCTAAATCAGGAGAGATTGAAAAGTGAATAGGAGATGTGAACATTTGGAAATAAAGAGATGGACACCTATGTATTCAATTACTGTTTATTTTTATAAAAAATAAGACACATGGGAGGAGAGAATGTCTCAATGGCAGAATGTAAGATTTAAGAGAAATTTTTTAATGATCTGGAAGACTATATTGTTTGTGAAAAAATTTAAAAATACACAAAGAGGAAATTGTATATTTATCAAGGTAACAAAACCAGTGGTTTCACAGCATCCAGATAAAACCTATCCTTTCATTCATTCAGCAATATGATACCATCACTGTGTGTGAAGAGGAGACCGAAGGTGACTGTAAAATACAGATAAGAATAAGAAGCCATCTCTGATGTTTACTTGCTCACTAAATATACTTATAGCTTGCTTGAGGGAGAAAGCAAAGTGTAAATTCTCCATCTTTGCATTTAGGAGGCAATTACTAGACTGGAATATTGGATCATAAGTACTTGGGAATACTACCTTCCTGGCCTTTATTTCAATGCTAGAAATGATGGAGAGCCAGCATCAAAGAACAGAAATGGATGCAGAATAGACTTAAACTTTCCTTTTTCTGTCTCTCCTTCACGTCTTTCTATCCAGATGCCACATATATGTGTTAATATACTACATTTGATTTTCCCCTTCTGACTTACTTTATTCTGTATGGCAGTCTCCAGACACAGATGTAAAGAACAGATGTACAAACACCAAGAAGGAAAGGGGGGAGGTGTGGGAGGAATTGGGAGATGAGGATTGGCATATATACACTACTATGTATAAAATAGATAACTACTGAGAACCAACTGTATAGCACAGGGAATTCTACTCAGTGCTTTGTAGTGACCTAAATGGGAAGGAAATCCAAAAGGAAGGGGATACGTGCATATGTGCACATTGTAGTTTTGCTGTACAGCAGAAACTAACACAACATTGTAAAGCAACTATACTCCAATTAAAAATTAATTTAAAAAAAGATATGATAAAGGATACAGATGAACAGCCAGATGAATCAGATTCACAGGGCAAGGTATATAGGAAGGGTGAGGAGTTCCACACCCCCTCCAAGTACACCACCCTCCCAGCACCTCCAGATGTTCACCAATCTGGAACATAGCATGCTTGTGAGCATTTGCTGGAGGCTTCCTCATGCAGCCATGAGCGATCGTGAATTCCATTTCCAGGCCCTCTTCTCAGCCCTAGGGTTCAGGGTTGAAAGTTCCAAGCTTCTAATAATGGCTTGGTCTTTCTGGTGGCTAAGCCGCATCCAGATTCATACCATGGATCACCCCATTAGAACAAAAGACACTCCCATCATCCAGAAAATCCCAAAGGATTTAAGAACTCTGGGTCAGACAGATATTAGTTCAAAGACCAGATATTAAAACCAAAGTTGCTCCTAGTATTCTCATCACTTTACAGATTACACACATTTTAGGAGTTCTGTGCCAGGAACCAGGGGCTCTGCGCGCATGCTCAGTTGTGTCTGATGCTTTGTGACCACATGGACTGTAGCCCACTAGGCTCCTCTGTCCATGGGATTTCCCAGGCAAGCATACTAGAGTGCGTTGCCATTTCCTCCTGCAAGGGATCTTTCAGTCCAGGGATCGAACTCACGTCTCCTGCATCACCTGCATTGACAGGCAGATTCTTTACCACTGAGCCAATATATCTTCTATTATAGGATCATTTATATTCTGTTACTGTGCATTTTTCCCTAATCATTCTTTGCATATTTTAAATTAACTTTTTAATTTTAAAATTGTTTTAGATTTATAGAAAATAATGAAAATATCAAGAGTTCTCATAGAGCCCACACACCCAGGTTCACTTATTACTAGAATCTAAGATTAGCATTCTCCAAGCTAGGCTTCAGCCGTACATGAGGCAAGAACTTCCAGATGTTCAACCTGGATTTAGAAAAGGCAGAGGAACCAGAGATCAAATTGCCAACATCCGTTGGATCATAGAAAAAGCAAGAGAATTCCAGAAAAACATCTATTTCTGCTTCACTGACTGTGCTAAAGCCTTTGTGTGGATCAGAACTGTGGACAATTCTTAAAAGGATGGGAATACCAGACCACCTTACCTGCCTCCTGAGAAACCTGTGTGCATGTCAAGAAGCAACAGTTAGAACTGGACATGGAACAACGGACTGGTTCCAAATTGGGAGAAGAGTACATCAAGGCTGCATATTGTCACCCTGCTTATTTAACTTATATGCAGAGTACATTATGTAAAATGCTGGGCTGGATGAAACACAAGTTGAAATCAAGATTGCCGGGAGAAATAGCAATAACCTCAGATATGCACATGACACCATCCTTATGGGAGAAAGTGAAGAGGAACTAAGGCGCCTCTTGATGAAAGTGAAAGAGGAGAGTGAGAAAGTTGCCTTAAAACTCAACATTCAACAAACTAAGATCTTGGGGTCCAGTCCCATCACTTCATGGCAAATAGATGGGGAGACAATGGAAACAGTGACAGACTTTATTTTCCTGGGCTCCAAAGTCACTGCAGCCATGAAATTAAAAGACGCTTGCTCCTTGAAAGAAAAGCTATGACAAACCTAGATAGCATATTAAAAAGCAGAGACATTACTTTGCCAACAAAGGTCCATCTAGTCAAGACTATGGTTTTCCAGTGGTCATATATGGATGTGAGCGTTGGACCGTGAACAAAGCTGAGCACCGAAGAGTTGATGCTTTTGAACTGTGGTGTTGGAGAAGACTCTTGAGAGTCCCTTGGACTGCAAGGAGATCAAACTAGTCTTTCCTAAAGGAAATCAGTTCTGAATATTCATTGGAAGGACTGATGCTGAAGCTGAAACTCCAATACTTTGGCCACCTGATGCAAAGAGCTGACTCATTAGAAAAGGCCCTTTTGCTGGGCCTTTTGAAGGCTGAAGGCAGGGAGAGAAGGGGATGACAGACAGAGGATGAGATGGTTGGATGGCATCACTGTCTCAATGGACATGAGTTTTAGCAAACTTCAGGAGGTGGTGAAGGACAGGGATGCCTGGCATGCTGCAGTCCATGGGGTCACAAAGAATCGGACACGACTGAATGACTGAACAACAACAACAGCAGCAACATTACCATGGTCCATTTGTCACAGCTAGCGAATTGTGAGTGACCCATTATTCTTAAGCAAAGTCCGTATTTGATTTGGAATCCCTTCATTGTTGCCCAGTGTCCTCTTGCTGTTTCAGGGTTCCATCCAGGGCACCTCGTTACTTTTAGTCGTCGCATCTCCTTAGGCTCCTCTTAGTTGTGAGTTTGCCTGACTTGTTTTTGATGAACTTGACAGTTTGGAGGAGTGCTGGCCAGGGGTTTTGTAGAACATCCCCAACTGGGATTTGTCTGATATTTTTCTCATGATTAGACGGGGGTTAAGACTGGAAAGGAAAAGTTCCAGTTTCATCACATCATATCAAGAACACATCCTATCGACATGACTTAACACTGTTGATGTCGCTTGAGCACCTGGCTGAGGTAGTGTTTGTCAGATTTCTTCGAGTAAAGTTACTTCCCCCTCCTTCTCATACTGTCTTCTTTGCAAGGAAGTCTCTATGTGCAGCCCACAATTAAATAGTAGCGATTTATGACCCAAGTTCTTGATAGCCAAGGATCTATATAAATTATTTGTAATTATTTTGCATAAGGGATTTTTCTATGTGTCCTATTTATTTTTTTTCAATCATTTATACCAGTATGGACTCATGAGTCTTTATGTTTTAGGTTATGACTATGCTTTTTATAAAAATTAATTTTTATTTGAGTAGAGTCGATTTACAATGTTATGTTTGTTTTTGCTGTAGGGCAAAGTAGATCAGTTATACACATACATATATCCACTCTTTTTACATATACATCATTACAGCATATTTAGTAGAGTTCCCTGTGATATACAGAAGGTCATTATTAATTATCTCTTTTATATATACAGTAGTGTTTACATGTCAATCCCAATTTCCTAATTTCTCTCTCCCCCTTTCCCTCTTGGTGACCATATGTTTGTTTTCTGCATTTTTGACTCTATTTCTGTTTTGTAAGTAAGTTCATTTGTATCATTTTTTTTAGATTCCACATATAAGTGATATTATATGGTATTTGTCTTTCTCTTTCTGACTTATTTTGCTTAGTATGATAATCCCCAGGTCTCTTTATGTCACTGCAAATGGCATTATTTCATTCTTTTTTATGGCTGAGTAGTATTCCATTCTATACATGTACCACATCTTATTTATCCATTCATCCATCAAAGAACATTTAGGTTGCCATGCATTTTGAATCAAGCTAGCTGCTCTGTCCTTAAGTCTTAAACATCATTCAGGTTGAAGACAGATTTTCTTTATAGAAAACCACAACTTACATATGACTCTAGGAGGAAAACTTGAGCAGTTCAAAAAGCATCATATTAACCTAAAGGCAAGTGCAGTTGTGGAGGGCAGATGAAGTATAAGGACTTGTCATTTACATGGATGCCTGACCCATAAAATTATTATTTACACCTTGGATTTTATTGCCTCAGCTATAAAAGCAATTACTGTGTGTTCTAATTTTGCTATGTCTTTTGAGTAAGTGATTGGGTTTTCAGAAAGTTCACTATTTTCTTTAATGATTTATATGCCTATATTTTCCCAAGAGAGCATATTCCCCCACTCTATAAATAAAATTCATTTCTTAGGAGAGTGAGATATATCAGCATTAAAAAGCACATCCATAGATTTGATAAAAGTAATAATCTTACCCGTACACCCACAACTATTTTGAATGTTTGTGCTTGTATAAGAAATAAGCTAGGAAGGGACTTATTTAGACTTCCAATGGTGTATGTTTAGAGTCATATTACCCTTAAAATAAAAGATACTCTTTGGTGTTTATTCTTAAGTATATCACATTGTGTTAATGTATGGGGCTATCTATCAGGCTGTTAAAAAAAAGTGCAGAGTTCAGTTCAGTTCAGTTCAGTCGCTCAGTTGTGCCTGACTCTTTGCAACCCCATGAATCGCAGCATGCCAGGCCTCCCTGTCCATCACCAACTCCCAGAGTTCACTCAGACTCACGTCCATCAAGTCAGTGATGCCATCCAGCCATCTCATCCTCTGTCATCCCCTTCTTCTCCTGCCCCGAATCCCTCCAAGCATCAGAGTCTTTTCCAATGAGTCAACTCTTTGCATGAAGTGGCCAAAGTACTGGAGTTTCAGCTTTAGCATCATTTCTTCCAAAGAAATCCCAGGGCTGATCTCCTTCAGAATGGACTGGTTGGATCTCCTTGTAGTCCAAGGGACTCTCAAGAGTCTTCTCCAACACCACAGTTTAAAAGCATCAATTCTTTGGTGCTCAGCTTTCTTCACAGTCCAACTCTCACATCCATACATGACCAAAGGAAAAACCATAGCCTTGACTAGACGGACCTTTGTTGGCAAAGTAATGTCTCTGCTTTTGAATATGCTATTTAGGTTGGTCATAACTTTCCTTTCAAGGAGTAAGCATCTTTTAATTTCATGGCTGCAGTCACCATCTGCAATGATTTTGGAGCCCCCAAAATGAAGTCTGACACTGTTTCCACTGTTTCCCCATCTATTTCCCATGAAGTGATGTTAATACCATTGTAACTGTTGAATTTATAACTGAATTTATTTGTTTAATACTTGTAGGGTATCTAGGTTAATTAGGACCAATTGGTAGCTCAGATGGTAGAGAATCTGCCTGCATTGCAGGAGACTTGGGTTCCATTCCTGGGCCGGGAATATCCTCTGGAGAAGGGAATGGCTACCCATTCCAGTATTCTTCCTTGAAGAATTCCATGGATAGAGGAGCCTGACAGGCTACAGTGCATAGCGTCACAAAGCACTGGACATGACTAAGCAACTAACGCTTTCACTTTTCAAACCTTAATTCTGGTAGAAGAGCTACCTGGAACTATACCAGGGAAGTGGACGTATCATCAGAAGGCAGTAGGGGAACCGAGGAAGCCATGCCTGCTGCTTCTGCCTTTTTTTCTTGACTCTCTGGATGCTCAAGTGTATCATCTTGCCTTTTCTCTCCATTCAATACATGTTCTCATCTCTGAAATTGAGCTCTTGGCTACTATGTTGACAATTCCTCCATTTCTTTACAAAGTAACATATTTAGGAACTACTATGAGAGTGGGGACTGGGCATCCTATCCTGGCCTGGCTATCAGGATCAACCAGGGAGCATCTTCCTTCATGGCCCCCACATCCCAACCTGTCTAAGCCTTCTTGGTGTAATCAACTCTCAAGTTCCTTCTGAATCTAAGTATTACTGTCCATACTAATGAGCCAGATGTTGGCCCTTCATGTTGTTTCTTCATCATGATGGTACCTGCAAAAAAAAAAAAAAAAGATTTCTGGGAACAACTCCTGCCACAAGCTTTATTAGATGATCCAACTTCAGGTTTCTTTTTTTTTTTTTTTCTCTATTTCATTTACTCTTGTTTTATAGACTTGTCTCCAATCACACACACACACACACACACACACATTCTTTATTGGTTCACTAGGATGTGGTTTTCAATAACAACATTGGTAGAAGTGAAAAAAATGGAAAGAAATAGAGGGAACATGCACATGTGCTCATTCTTCTCATCACTCAGCCTGGAGACTAGTTTCTCAGGTAACCTCTCTGATCTTTCTGATCTTGGGCCCATTTCTCCCAATGCATTTCTTTGAAACTTAAGCTCAATCTTCCTTTATTCTTCACACACTAAAAGCCTCCCCCTAAAACAAATATAGATCTTTATCTTTCCCTACTAGATTTCAAAAAGTGAAAGTAGAGAGGGAAGGGGAACAGAGGAGATACACTTTTAAAAAACTCATCAAGGAAACAACAAAAATAAGAGTTGAATATAATCAGTCAGTTCAGTTCAGTCGCTCAGTCATGTCCAACTCTTTGCAACCCCATGAATCACAGCACTCCAGGCCTCCCTGTCCATCACCAACTCCCAGAGTTCACTCAGACTCACATCCATTGAGTCAGTGCTGCCATCCAGCCATCTCATCCTCTGTCGTCCCCTTCTTCTCCTGCCCCCAATCCCTCCCAGCATCAGAGTCTTTTCCAATGAGTCAACTCTTTGCATGAAGTGGCCAAAGTACCGGAGTTTCAGCTTTAGCATCATTTCTTCCAAAGAAATCCCAGGGCTGATCTCCTTCAGAATGGACTGGTTGGATCTCCTTGCAGTCCAAGGGACTCTCAAGAGTCTTCTCCAACACCACAGTTCAAAAGCATCAATTCTTCGGCGTATAATAGACCTTTATAAAACATCTATGTGTAGCAAAGAGAGCTCAGCTTGGTGCTCTGTGATGATCTAGATGGGTGGAATGCGGGGTGGTGGGAGGGAGGCTCAAGAGAGAGAGGATATATATATATACACCTATAGTACACATCACTGTAAAGCAGAAACTAGCACAATATTGTTCTCAATAGTACTCCAAATCAAAACAGAAAAACGCCTATATGTGACTGGCAATGTTTGCCATGGAGTTCGTGAAGATGACCAAAACATAGAATTTACTTTAAAGGTGCTCCTGCTCTACTGGGAGAGATGGGCTCATAAAACACAATTAATCATAGTAAGGGGTGCAGCTTGAAGAATATATGTGATTCTATAGAAATTCATGGGTCTGAAGCAAAAAGAAGTTCTTTGTCCAGCTGCCAGGGCTGTGTGTATGTGTGTTTTCAGAAAAAAGAAACCACAAAGTATCATGGAAAAAAATTGGGGTTTTGGTTTGAATCTTGGCTTTGCTATAATCTGAGTAACTGTGGGAAAGTTACTTAAATTTTCTGAACTTCCATTTTCTCATATGTAAATTAAGGGTAATAATATCCCACTTACATCTTACACAGTTATTATGAAGATTAAATTAGAACATATAAACAAATCATCTAAAACCATTTCTGAAACAAAGTTGGAGCTTCATACACATTTGTTCAATGTAAAGGGATCACTTAAGTTAGTGTTCAAGATGAATTTTCTCATAGAAGTATTGACATATTTTGTGGTTGTTTAAAAAGGATAACTATTATGGCAAATGTATGCCCATTACCTATATCTTATATAGACTTATTGAATGGATTAAGCTATCTTTAATATTTCAGATGGTTGGTATGTGTCCAATTTCTAAACACACAGCTTAGAAATAAGCTTTTGAAAAATAAAATATCTCTGACTTGCATATATTTTAAGATTGCCTTAACGTGTGATGGAGAAGGAAATGGCACCCCACTCCAGTATTCTTACCTGGAAAATCCCATGGACAGTGGAGTCTGGTAGGCTACAGTCCATGGGATTGCAAAGAGTCAGACACGACTGAGTGACTTCACTTTAAAATGTGATGTCTTCCTTTATGGCAATATTATCTCATTCAAAACTTTGAAATTGGCAAGACTTCCCTGGTGGTCAAATGGTTAAGAATCCACCTTCCAATGGAGGGAATATGGGTTTGGTCTCTGGTTGAGGAACTATTAATAAGATCCCACAAGCCATCAGGCAACTAAGCCTGCAGGCTACAACTAGAGAGAAGTCCATGCACTGCAATGAGGGAAAGATCCTATGTGCTACAACTAAGACCCACATAGCCAACTAAATAAGTAAAATAAAATAAAGAAATTGACTCTACATTAAAAAAAAAAGATGTATAGTCCATTCAGTTCAGTTCAGTCGCTCAGTCATGTCAGACTCTTTGTGACCCCACGAATCACAGCATGCCAGGCCTCCCTGTCCATAGAAAGAGGGAGGGTATGGGGAGGGAGGAGGGAGGAGGGTTCAGGATGGGGAACACAGGTATACCTGTGGCAGATTCATTTCGATATTTTGCAAAACTAATACAATATTGTAAAGTTTAAAAATAAAATAAAATTTAAAAAAAAGAAAAAAAATCTATAAAATCACAGAGGATTAAGTTAATCCTCACTATAGGATATTACTAAGTCTTCAAATTAGAAACATATACCGTTTAATTTTTATAATTAATTTTTCCTTCTATAATCCTTTTGTCAGAATCATTTCTCAGTTTAAATGTGAAAGTGGTGCTCTTATCATTCTGATTTTACAGATGAGAAAACTGAGACATAGAGTTTAACTTGCCCCAGTATCAATTCTATTTAGTAAAAGACTTCAGATGCTAAACTTGAGCATATTATCAGAGTTTTTGTTGTTCATCACTACAGAGAATAGCCCAGAAGATGGAAAGTTTGAATTATAGCTGCTGCTCTCATTATTTTCTAGAAACTTGTACACACAACAAAAAAACAAATTGGGACAAAACATATTGTTTCTCCATGTTTATAGTTTTGTTAGCTTTATCAAACAAATAATAGGATAGATGCTTCCACCAAGAACTGTGTTTAGAAAATTGTCTGCAATATGAGCAAAATATGTAGTTTATATTTAGCTTTTCAGCCTGCAAGTTCATCCCCTTGTTGGCACGCTACACGCAGTGGTTAGACTGGTTGATCATTTTCTGTGCAAGGAGCATTTCTTTCCACCAGAGAACTTCCCTGGATCCTAAATGAAAGAAAAAAATATATTCCCTATTCACGCAGCTTTACATTTTGATAAGAAAACAGAATATCTACATAACCTTCTGAGCAACTCTAACAAGATATCTATTTACAGAATAATTTAAAGATGTAGAAATTAGATTATCTTGGTGATTTCTCAGAAATTACTGCCAGGAATGAAAGACAAGTAAAGGAAGAGGTAAAACTGTCTTTTATTGCAGACTACTCCATTGTCTATGTATGTCTGATAGAATCTACAAAAAACTACTTTACCTGATAAGTAAAATATTAAAGGTATTTCTATTGCCAAAAAGAAAGAAGTAAACATGTTTATTCACAAACAACAGGCTCTTGTATATAGACAATCTGATGTAAACTACAAAAAAGCAATTAGAACTAATGAATTAGTATACTAAGTTTTCTAAATGAAAGATCAATGTGTTTGCATATACTAGAAATAAACAACTGGAAATCGAAGATCAGGGGAAAAAAATTAAACAGTTTTCTACCTTGATCATGAGTCAGAAGACTTAATATTAAGATAACAATTCTCCCCACATAGTCTTTGAGTGAGTGAGTGAAAGTCTTTAGATTCAATAAAAGTCCCATCAAATGATCAGCAGGAGTTTTCTTTGGTAGAAATTAATTAGATCATTATAAAATTCACATTAAAATGCAAAGACCTAGAAGAGCCAAAATAGTGTTGGGGTAAAGAATAGATAGAGGAGGAACACTGCCTGATTTCAAGATTTTTATAAGGCTGTTGTAATCAAGAGAGTGTGGCCTAGGTGTTGAGATAGAGCAATAGAGGATGAGTTCAAAGGCCCAGAATAGACTTGGGCAATAAATCCAAATATATATGGACAAGAGATATTTGACAAAGGCAATTAAGAGAAGAACACATGGTCTTCTAAAAAAATCAAGCTTGATAATAAATCTTAGATATATATACTTGGGCAAAAAAACCCTTCCATTCACACCATACACCAGACATAAAATCTAACTCAAAATGGATAAAATAGATCTCAATGTAAAGCCTAAATTTGTAAAACTTCTAGATAAAAACATAAAAAAAATTCTTCATGATCTTGGGATACAGCATATTTTTTAGACATGACAGCTAAAATAAAATTCGTTAAATTAAAAAAATGATAATTGGTCTTGATCAAAATTTAAAGCTTCTGCTCTTTGAAGGACACTTTTATAAAAATGAAGAGATAATTGACAGAGAAGACATTTGCAAAGCATACATCTGATAAAGGACTTGTATCTAGAAGATACGATGAACTCTGAAAACTCAATAAGAAAATCAAAAGCTTAATTTTTCAAGTTGGCAAACAACTTGAACAGATCCCTCCCCAAAGAGGATATATGGATGGCAAATAAGCCCATGAAAATATGCTCAACAGCATTAGTCATTACTAATGCAAATTAAAACCATAATGAGTAATCATTTCTACTACTATCTAGAAAGGCTAAAATTGGGAAAACTGCCTTCACACACCACATGTTGGTGACAGTGTGAAGAAACTGGATTTTTCACACATTGCTGGTAAGAATTTAAACTGGTATGTGAGTGTGTTAGTCGCTCAGTTGTGTCTGACTCTTTGCAACCCCATGGATTGGAGCCTGCCAGGCTCCTCTGTCCATGGGATTTTCCAGGCAAGAATACTGGAGTGGGTAGCCATTCCCTTCTTCAAGGGATCTAGAGGGATCAAACCCAGGTCTTCCACATTGCTGGCAGACTCTTTACCATCTAAGCTACTAGGGAAGACTAAATGAAACTGTATATTCATACAAAGACTTATACACAAATGCTTATTTGTAACCGACAAACCAGAAAACAACCCAAATGTCCCTCAAAAGGTGCATTTATAAACAGCTTATGGTGTATCCAGAAAGCTGAATACTACTCAACAATAAAAATAAGTCAATTATTGATGCTAAAGCTACATGATGACTCTACAAATAAGTATTCTGAGTGAAAGAATCTGAGGGGGGAAAGTACACGTTGTATGATTCCAAATATACAAATATCTAGAAAATGTGAACATTTTGAATATATGTGGTTTTACTGTATGTCCATGATATTTCATTAAACTGCTTTTATTTTTCTATAAGAATAAAGACTATCTCTTCATACTACTACAGAGTGAGCTCCAGAGAGTACTTTGTTAAATTTTTAGTAATGAAGGTTGGAGAACACATGCTAACATTTTAAAAGAGAGATAAGAAGAGGGGCATAACTATTACATAGGCAAAATGATAGGATACTGAAAGAGAAACTCCCCAGGTCAGTAGGTGCTCAATATGCTACTGGAGATCAGTGGAGAAATAACTCCAGAAAGAATGAAGGGATGGAGCCAAAGCAAAAAGAATACCCAGCTGTGGATGTGATGCTAAAGCTGAAACTCCAGTACTTTGGCCACCTCATGTGAAGAGCTGACTCATTGGAAAAGACTCTGATGCTGGGAGGGATTGGGGGCAGGAGGAGAAGGGGACAGCAGAGAATGAGATGGCTGGATGGCATCACTGACTCGATGGACATGAGTCTGAGTGAACTCCGGGAGTTGGTGATGGACAGGGAGGCCTGGCGTGCTGCGATTCATGGGGTCGCAAAGAGTCGGACAGGACTGAGCGACTGATCTGATCTGATCTGATGTAGTTTAGAAAAAGATATGGAGGGATTAACCATTAAAAAGTTGATGGTTAACTATGGAGGGACTGTTATCTGAGAAAAATGGTTGCTCAACATTTCTGTACTTGCTGGTGGAGTAATCAATTTTTTTAATTTATTTTTTAACAGGGTTATAATTGCTTTACAATGTTGTATTAGTTTCTGCTATAGTACAGCTATGTGAATCAGCTCTCAGTACAAGAATACCCTCTCTCATGAGTCTGCCTAGGATCCTCCCCATGTCACCCCTCCAGGTCATCACAGAGCACCGAGGTGAGCTCCCTGTGCTGCACACCAGCCTCCCACTAGCCATCTGTGTGGCACATGGTATATATATGTCAGTGCTACTCTCTGTTTGTGCCACCCTCTCCTCTCCACTCACACATCCTCAAGTCCATTGTCTGCCTCTGCATCTCTCTTCCTGCCCAGCAAATAGGCTCATCAGTATCATTGTTTAGATTCCATTTATATGCATTAATATACAATAGCTGCTTTTCTCTTTCTAACTTCACTCTGTATAACAGACTGTAGATTCATCCACATCTGTAAAACTGATCCAATTCCACTCCTTTTTATGGCTAAGTAATATTCCATTGTGTTTACATACCACATCTTCTTTATCCATTCATCTGTCGATGTACCTTTAGGTTGCTTTAGGTATTGTAAATAGCGCTGCAGTGAAAGTTGAGGTACACGTATCTTTTTGAATTATAGTTTTCTCAGGGCATATGCCCAGAAGAAGGATTGCTGGCTCATATGGCAATTTTAATCCTAGTTTCTTAGGGAACCTCTGTACTGTTCTCCATAGTGATTGTGTCAATTTACATTCCCAACAAAAGTGTAGGAAGGGTCCTTTTTTCTACATCCTCTCCAGAATTTATTGTTTGTAGAGTTTTTGATGATAGCTACTCTGACTGGTGTGAGGTGATATCTCACTGTAATTTTGATTTGCATTTCTCTCATAATGACTGATGCTGAGAATCTTTTCATGTGTTTGTTGGCCATCTGTATGTCTTTGGAGAAATGTCATTTAGGTCTTCCACTCATTTTTTTGATTGGGTTGTTTGCTTTTTTATATTGAGCTGCTTGTATATTTTGGAGATTAATCCTTTGTCAGTTGCTTCATTTGCAAGTATTTTCTCGCATTCTGAGGGTTGTCTTTTCATCTTGTTTATGGTTTCCTTTGCTGTGCAAAAGCTTTTAAACTTAATTGGGTCTCATTTGTTTATTTTTATTTATATTTTCATTACTCTAGGAGGTAAGTAAGAAAGATCTTGCTGTGGTTTATGTCAGAGAATGTTTTTCCTGTTTTCCCCTGAAGAGTTTTAAATTTTAAGAGTAAACATAGAAATAAGTATGTGACTAATAAGGTAAAGAAAACTGGTTATGTAGAAGAAAAGAAAGTAATCTTCACCAGTCTTTATGCCAACAGATATAGAAGCAATACTTGCAAATTTATAAAGGAAAGAAAATGTGCCCCAGAAATTTTACATCAAGTCAAATTTTCTTCAAAAGAGAGAGATTCTCAGACATGCAGGAACTCAGTGAATGCTGAGCATGCCTTGATAAACATACTTGAAGATAAATTCCTGCTCTCAGAGGTTAATCAACATAAGGAATTCAGGATTGGAGAAGCCCTAACAAAAATATTGCTAGTGAGCTTTTTAAATTGGACCTAAGTTAATGTGGGAAGTATAGATTCAGAATTGGATATCAATTTTTTTTTAAGTTTTACTATGGAGAATATGGTTTAGCTAAACGAACATGGGTATTGGAAATCTGAGAGCATGAATTTTCTCTTTTTCATTCATAAGAGATTAACAAATATCATGTAAGGTTGAAATATGTAAACATAATGGCCATAACCTTTTAACCTTTCTCAAGCAGTTTAAAAAATCTGAGTAATCTTTTAGAAACTCTTATTCCTGATGTGAAGAAACAACATTCCAAATTCCATTGAATTATATATTTTCATGTTTCTTTTTTAAATTAAGTTTGAGTTATAGCAAATTTAGCATTTTCAATGAAAATAGCATGTGTATGCTTTCTTGTAGATCTGCTTATCTATTTTTTTATCTATCCATCCAATTATATACCTACTTACCCACCCACCTGTCCTTTTGTTTATTTGCATGTATCTGTCTAGGATGACGTTTACCAGAGATTACCAGTGATTATTTGGGCACGGAAGTATTTAGTTCATCGTATGTCACTTCTATTTATTGTATTTTTTGTGTTACATATTTGTATGATAAATGGGAACCATTTTTATAAAAAGTAAGATTTTGAAAATGGTAGTCAAATTGATCAAAAAACAAACTAGATGTTCCAACCAGTAGAGGAAATGGTGAGTATTATGGACTGAATTGTGTTCTCCAAGATTCATAGGTTGAAGCCCTAACTCCCAATGTGAGTGTATTTGGATGCAGGGAGTTTAAGATAATTACAGTTAAATAAGGTCGTAAGTGTGGGGTCCTAATCCAATAGGATTAGTGTCCTTATATGAGGAGGAAGAGATACTGGGAATGTGAGTGCACAGAGGAAAGGCTAGGTGAGGATATGCTGAGAGGTCTTACTAGACACCAATCCTGCCAGGCCCTTGATCTTGGACCGAGAATGAAGCAACTGACAAAGAATCAGTATCAGACACAAGTGGAGCAACTGAGCACGATATGTAAGTAGAAAATGTCTTTGATACATTAATAAGTGACAAAAGTAAATTTCAGGGTAATACATGCATAGTATGATTCAATTTCTGTTTTAAAGAAAAAGCAAAACAAATTCTGTCTGTACATGTTTTTGTATGTTGGAATAAAGTGATACTTACTAGACTCTTGACATTGATTTCCTTGGGTATGGAACTACTGGGGAAAAGAGCCATCAATTTTTAAAATTTATACATTTCTATATTGCTTGAACTGTTACAATAATTATGCATACTTTGGTAATCAAGAAAAAATAGGATGAATAAAAGCTCATATGTTGAAAAATAATGCAAGACATGTTTAATTAGTGTTTGTGTGGTGTGTGCATATTGATTTCTATCTGTTTGTCATGTAACCATAAGCACATTGTCAGGGATCCTGAATCTTTCTGTGGTGCTCTTTTTTTTCTCTCTAATGCAAATAACATAACAATGTCTCTTCTTGTATTTCCAGCAGTCATTCTCAATGTATAAATCACTTTGTTTTCAAACCATGACTTTTCTCTATATTCTTTTAAGATTTGTGCATGCATCCACATGGTGGGGCAGTGGTAAATAATCTGTCTGCCAATTCAGGAGATGCAAGAGATGAAGGTTTGATCCATCCGTGGGTCTGGAAGGCCCCCTGGAGAAAGGAATGGCAACCCACTCCAGTATTCTTTCCTGGGATAATCCCATGGACAGAGGAGCTTGGTGGCCTATAGTCCATGGGGTCACAAAGAGTCAGACATGACTGAGCTCACACACACACACACACACACACACACACACACACGTGTATTAAAGTGGTTAGAGCCTTTGTTGTGTGTTATATTCTCCATACTGCCTAATTATGGGTAGTAGTTAGTATTAGAGGATGAGATGGTTAGATAGCATCACTGACTAAATGGACATGAATTTGAACAAGCTCCAGAAGAAAGTGGAGAACAGAGAAGCCTGGCATGATGCAATCCATGGGGTTACAAAGAGCTTGGCAGGACTTAGTGACAACAACAACAAATTAATATTAGACAGCAAAAAATATAATTTAAACTTGGAAATCCATGTGGTGAAGTATTACTGGGAGATACTTTTCTTTTTCCAAATACAAAGTTCCCAGTCTGAAGAACTGGTAACTTACCTAAAACCATTTTGATGAAGCAGTTACAAAAAGCTCAGGATTAAATAGTTGCCTGTGGAAGGAGAGATGGAATTTATCAAGTCAAACAGGAGCAGGGGTCAGGGGGCCAAGAATTAAAAACAAATGCAAATCTAGGAGCTGTTATTTTAAAAGCAAAGAAAAGTAGGTTACACAAGCCATTTCCATTTTTAAATGTTACCCTTCTGGTGGTGTGGGGGAAACCTTTGCCCACTTGTCTTTTTTGCTAAAGATGCTGTTTTTCCACGGAGGCAAAGAGTAATATTTGAGGAAGAGGTTTTACAGATGCAATTACAGCAAGACACTAAAGCTCAGGTTTGCACGTGGGTGAACACGTGCTTTCTCACCCAGAGAAAAGTTTAACTTGGCAGCCTTTGCTCCAAAGCATGACTCTGATTCTCAAGGAAGCCAAGACTACAGAAACCCAAGTCATCTCCAAAAATAACACCAAAATTAGAACCTTGAAACTCCTCTCACTGACTGGCCATGCTGGGAATGATGAGACTCTAGTCCTGAAGACCTGCAAAGCTACTAAACCCTCCACATTCTCCTTGTGCATCAAGACTTCACTTGGCCTCTCAGCCTGTAGAAGAGGTTGCATGCTGGGCTTGAGTTTCGGGGATTAGTTATTTAAATATCTATAGAAGCTTCTAGAAAAAAATATAGAAGAGTATCTTTGAAAACTTGACTAGGCAAAGATTTCTAGGACAAATAATTCGTAAATTGAACTTCATCAACATCTATAAAATTGTTTATCAGAAAATACCCAGGATGTAGCTTTCTCAAAAAAACTAAAAATAGAACTACCTTATGATCCTGCAGTTTCACTTCTTGATATTGATCCAAATGAAATGAAGGCACAAACCCAAAAAGATATAGGCACCTCCATGTTCACTGCAGCTTTATTTACCATAGCCAAGAAATGGGAGCAACTTAAGTGTCCATTGATAGGTGAATGGATAGAGAAAATGTGTGTGTGTGTGTGTGTATACACACACATTGAAATATACAATGAAATATCATACAGCCATAAAACAAGAAGAAAATCTTGCCACATGTGACGACATGGGTGGACACTTAGGTTGTTTTCATGTCTACTAAAACTTGAGGGCATCATGCTAAATGAAATGTCAGAGAAAAATACTGTATTATCTCACTTTAATATGGAATCAGGAAGAAAGAAAGGAAAGAAGAGAGGAAGGGAGGAAGGAAGAAAAAAGAACAAGAAACCTGAACTCATAGGTACAGAGAACACACATTGGTGGTTGCCAGAGATAGGGGGTGAGGTGGGTTAAAATGGGTGGATGTGGTCAAAAGTACAAACTCTCAGTTATGAAATAAACCATGGCAATGTAATATGAAGCAGCATGGTTACTGTGATTAGTAAACCATATTTTATATTAGGAAGCTGCTCAGGGAGTAGATCTTAAAAGTCATTAATAAAAGTTACTATGGATACTATTTCCCTTGCATATTATTTATTTTTCATGAAATTTTGGATTTGTCTAATATTTTAAAGAAACAGAAGCAAAAGCATCCTACATGTTGCTGAGAACAAGTTTTATTTTTTCCTGGTCTTCTACAAGAGAGTGACACAGGAATTCATTAGACCTCTGGATAATTGTTTATAATTTAGTCCAACAGTGTGCATGTGTGTGTTAGTTGCTCAGTCAGGTCTGACTCTTTGCAACCCCATGGACTGTAGCCTGCTAGGCTCCTCTGTCCGTGGAATTCTCCAGGCAAGAATACTGGAGTGGGTTGCCATCAGTTTATGACAATGTAAGGTGAGGGTCTAGTAATCAGACTAGTCATCAGACTGCACAAGGCCCTGGGGACACAGGCAGCCCTCTTGTATAATTTTTTTGGCATCTTGCTCAGCAGTGAGCATTAGAGTGACAGATGAGGAATCAGGTACTGAACTCAGAGACTTTTAGGCAGCAGCGATGTCCAGCCACTGAGATTACTCCCACAGGCCACCAGCCTAGACGGTGAAGAGGGAAGAAAGCTTCTTGTGGGGCCCTTTATGAGCCAGTTTTGTTGTCATTGCCTTATATTAACTTCTCTAAGTATCCTGGAATTGGCAGAATGAGGCCATCCTTGGGGTGAATCTCCTTTTCCCCTGGTGCATTTTATTGCAAGTTATGTGAACCACTGAGAGTCGATAAGGAATTTACTTAATTGTGGCTGAAATACATTTTTTACTCCAAAAAGCAAGGAATTTAGCTCCACAGGAGCTGGATCCTTCATATCTGTGACTGAGCTGAGACTCAGTGTGGAAACCCGCATACATTCTATGGCTGGAGCTTGCCCAGTTTGCGGTAGAGCTAGGGGGGCCTTTTTCCACGCAGAGTCACTGTTGTACTTGACTTGGTCCTGCCATTTTAACCTGGTGGAATCCTATGCCCACCCCCATACTTCACCAATCACACTTGTGCGTGTTAATTCTCTTTAGTCGTGTCCAACTCTGAGCGATCCTACAGACTGTAGCCCACCAGGCTCCTCTTCCATGGGATTCTCCAGGCAAGAATATTGAAATGGGTTGCCATGCCCTCCTCCAGGGGATCTTTCCAACCCAGGGACTGAGCCCACGTTTTCTTATGTCTCCTGCATTGGCAGGCATATTCTTTAGCACTAGTTCTCCTGGGAAGCCCATCAATCACACTATTAGACTTCTGCAAATAAAATACTACTCACTTAAAGAGAAAGTGTAGAATGGCTATTTGTGAATTTCCCAGGAAATTTTGTCACTAACTCCTCAGTTTACAGAAGCCTCTCATCTTCCCTAAATAGAAATCCCTTGCAGGCTGCAAAGAGCTAGGATTTAGCTCTGCAAACACATTTGTGTTGGAATTGAAAACAAAATTGAGAATGATGTAGCTGGTGTGCAGAAAGCAGACTCATGACACCACCATGATGTGGCCATTCGGGGAAGTGCTGCCTGGGGAATCTTAGCACTAAGGATGTAATGAGCTGGATGGAACCACAGCAAAGGATCCGACAGGCATATGAAAGGAAGCTTCAAATGCATGCCCCGTGATACATGAAGTGCTCTTTATTCTGGCCCAATAGACGGTCTCCCTGCAAAACCAGACTTTGGTAAAGTCAATTTCACATGTGAGTTAGCCTCTGCAATCTTTCCCATATGTGAGTTAGGCTGGGCAGTCTTTCCCAAAGTTAAGGTTCAATTTTCAGGGTAAAAGCTTATAATTTTGAAATAATGACAATAACTTGAATCACCCTGCTTCTACCTTTCTGAATACCTGAGGTCCTGGGACCCAAGGGTAAAAACCATCTGTTTAACCACAAAAACCGTCAGCAGCATGAGTAGAAGGAGAGGCAGGTCACGGACTCTCCTAGGGACAGGAGCTGCTTTTCAGGTCAGAGAAGTCCCAGCACTGAGCATGGGTCCTGTTACAAATGTGGTTAATTCACAGGTACTGAACTGAGCTGAGCCAGAGCTTGAGCTAAGGTCCTTTAACTAGAAATTCTTGCCTCTTTGCATAAACCAGGGAAAATAACATAACTCAGCATGCAAATTCATTGTAAACATTTCATAAGAAAGCACTTCATAAACTACAAAAGACTACTCTGGAAATATCAGGGATGATGATGGGTAATGAATGGGCTGGTGACACGTATGATGACATTGAGCAAAACAATGATGATACTATTAAAAAGATTCTCATGTCTGACTATGAGCCCCTAGACTGTGCTGATGTTACTATTATTTCCACAGTTGGGGCCCTACCAATAAGACACCATACCAGGATACCGTATGTGGCAAGGACACTGAAAAAGGGCTCTTGTCTGCTGGTACTGGTTTTCTTTTTGTGAATGAAGAGAAATCTACAGCTTCCAGAACTGCCAATCAATGACATTTTGATTACCTCCCAATTTGTTTCTTCCATCCCATTTGGTAATGTTCTATATTTGTATGTTTTCTTTGAAAAAGGTAGACCCCACTTCGGGAAAAAAAAATCTAGGGTTGGACAAGTTGCTTTAATCCAATTGGTGCCAATGAGAAATGTCAAATGATTATGTTTACTGTCTTTGTACCAATTTGGCATGAATAAGGTTACATGCTAAGCCTGAGCTCTAGCAATTCATTAAACTAGGAAAAATTAAGATATTTTTCTTTTTTTTTATGTCATGTCTCTACTTCCCAACTCACACACATCACATAAACAACCATAAGGCATTTATCTCTTTATATGCCAATGCAAAAATTGAAAGAGAAAAATAATTTCCAGTAAAATATAATCTCTTATATTAACTCACTGTGGGGCTTTCAAACAGCCTTAAAACAACTCTGAGGTAGATAAGACCAACATATTATTCACTTTATTCAAGGGAGAGAAACAAAGGTCTTAGTATTTAATGTAACAATTTAAAATCAAGATGGTGTTAATTGGGAAAACAAAGGCTGAAGCACTTGTATTCTAAGAGTACTGTCAGCTCTCTTCTCAAGCATTTGGTTTCTTGCAAAATAGGAATCAAAGTTAAATAAAATCTGGTGGAAGGGTCACATTAATACCAGACATTCATTGATGGACTGCAACTTTGCACTCTTTAGAGGAATTATAATAAGTTTTTTAAAAATTTAGATTAGGATGTAAAGCCTATCTACTAAATCAAAAATAAAGGACCAAAGAGGGCTGGATGCTTCTCCAGACAAGTCCGTGAAATCAATGTTAAGGTCATTGCTTTATGCCCAAATTGTAAGGACCCGGTAGTGGGCAGTGATGTATGTTCAGAAGCAGGAAAGGGTGGTTCCAAGATGGCAGAAGAATAGGACAAGGAGAGCACTTTATCACCCACAAATTCACCAAAGGATCATTTGAATGCTGAGCAACTTCCACAAAACAACTTCTGAATGCTGGTGGAGGGCACCAAGCACCCAGAAAGGCAGCCCATTCTCTTCAAAAAGACGTAGGACAAACTATAAAAGACAAAAAGAGAGACAAAAGAGTTAGGGATGGAGACCCATCCTGGGCAGGGAGTCATGAAGGAGGAGAAGGTAACAGTAGGAAACCCTCTCACAGGTGGGTCTGTGGGGAGTTTTGGAATCTCAGAGGGCACCATAACTGGGAGGGAAAAAAAAACAAAACCCACAGAATAGGTGTCTAACTGCAACTGCCAGTGGAGAAGTAGCCCAGATGCTCACATCCGCCACCAGCGAGCGGGGGCTGGACCGGGAGGTGTGGGCAGCATCAACGGTCCTTAGGGTGAGGACTGGGCTTGAATGCCCTGAGGACAATCTGAGAGAGCTAACCCAATCTGAGATAGCACCCCAAACTGTAGAATCATCAGAGAGAAAAAAAATGAGAACTTTCCTGCAAAAGGCTCTAACTCACAGCCTGGGCTGCTCACAGAACAAAGGATTGAGCGAATACCAAATGAGAGATAGCTAGCTGCATACAGGCCCCTCCCCCCATCTCCCCTACCAGAGGCAGAGAGGCAGGCCTGCACCAGAAGGCAAGAAGCTGCACCAATCTCCGCCCAAGAGACCAGCATCCTCCACCAAACTGTGAGCAGACTCTCCATTGCTCACCACGTCTTCCTGGGACCCTGGATGGTTGACATCTGCCAGGAGGGTTGCAGCCAGAGATCAGCCCCCCAGAGGAGATACATGGCACACCTGAGACAGTGCTCTCCCAGCGCGCCTGGGAAACTGACCGGCCAAACCAGGGAGGTGATTAAGACACATGGTCCGCCTGGGACAGTCCGCTTGCCAAGCACCTGGTTGCCTGAGGTGCTCGGACCTGGAAAGGGCACAAAATGCGTGCCCAACCAAGTCTGTGCCCTTGCGGATTACCCAAGAACCTGAACCTGAGTGACTTAGACCTGGGGAGTGCACGAAACCCAGGGCCCACTTTGGATCATGCCCTGCAGAGCACCCTGGAGCCTAAGCAGTGTAGACCCAGAAACCACACGCCAGTGTGAGCTGGGGCAAACCCACTGTGGTCCATACACTGCAAGAACTCCCCACATATGCCAATGATATTTGTTTTCAGTGTTCCTCCCTCCCCACAAAACAACTGAACAAATGAGCCTAAATAAGTGACCACCTTTGCCCCTTGTGTCAGGGCAATAATTAGACACCAAAGCGACCTGCAAAAAGAGGAAGCCAAAATAAACAAGAGGGAACCACTCTGGAAGCGACAGGTGCAACAGGTTAAAACCCTGTAGTTAACTTTGACTAAGCATTGGAGGGGGCCTATAGACCTTGAGAATCCCAGGGACTGGGGAGTATGGTGGGCTGCCATCTATGGGGTCGCACAGAGTTGGACATGACTGAAACGACTTAGCAGCAGCAGCATAGACCTTGAGAACAAGTAAAAGCTGAAACAAGGAACTATCTGAAACTGAACTGATCCCACACTGCCTACAACAGCTCCAGAGAAATTCCTAGATATATTTTGACTATTATCACTTTTTAATTTTTTAAATTTAAGTTCATTACTCCTTTAATTTTCACTTTTATAACATATTACCTTGCAAAAAAAGACACCATTTTTAAAGCAAATTTCATAAATATTTTAAATAATTTTTGTGAATGATTTTGTTTTGTATTTTTAATATTGTATTTTTGAGAGTCTAAACTCTACTCTTGGAGAAAGCAATGGCACCCCACTCCAGTACTTTTGCCTGGAAAATCCCATGGATGGAGGAGTCTGGTGGGCTGCAGTCCATGGGGTCGCTAAGAGTCAGACACGACTGAGCGACTTCACTTTCACTTTTCACTTTTATGCACTGGAGAAGGAAATGGCAACCACTCCATGTTCTTGCCTGGAGAATCCCAGGGATGGGGGAGCCTGATGGGCTGCCGTCTATGGGGTCGCATAGAGTTGGACACAACTGAAGCAACTTAGCGGCAGTAGCAGCAACCTCTACTCTAGATTTTTAACCTTTGCTTTTTGGTATTATGAATTTTATGCCTTTAAGAATCTAAATACCTTTCTGTATCCATTTTCACTAAGAGGTGTGATTAGTGGTTTGATTGCTGTCTCCTCTTTTGACTCTCCCTTTTCTCCCCCAGGTAACCTCTATCTCCTCCCTCCCCCTTCTCTTCTCTACTTAACTCTGTGAATCTCTCTGGGTGTTCCGGGCTGTGGAGAACACTTAGGGAACTGATTACTGGCTAGATTGGTCTTTCCCCTTTTGACTCCTCCCTCTTCTCCTCCTGGTCACCTCTATCTCCCTCCTCCCTCTTCTATTCTCCATGTAACTCTGTGAACTTCTCTGGGTGTCCCTCATTGTGGAGAATTGTTTCACCATTAACCTAGATGTTTTATCATCTGCTGTATGGGTGGAAAAGTCTTGAGGTTATTGTAAGAATAAGACAGAAAGCCAGAGGCAGGAGGCTTAACTCCAAAACTTAAGAACATCAGAGAACTCCTAATTTCAAGGAACATTAATAGACAAGAGTTCATCTAAAAGCCTTCATACACTGAAACCAAGCTCCACCCAAGAGCCAACAAGTTCCAGAGCAAGACATACCATGCTAATTCTCCAGCAAATCAGGAACACAGCCCTGAGCATTAAAAGACAGGATGCCCAAAGCCATACCAAATCCATGGATACCCCAAAACTCACTACTGTACACTTCATTGCACTTCAGAGAGAAGAGATCCAGCTTCACCCACCAGAAGACAAAAGCAAGCTTCCATAACAGGAAACTTTGACAAGCCACTAGTCCAACCCCACTCACAAGGAGCAGGCTCCACAGTAAAGAGGAACCACAAACTTGCAGCCTACAGAAAGGGCACCCCAAACACAGCAATCTAAACAAAATGAAAAGGCAGAGAAGTATTCAGCAGGTAAAGGAACATGATAAATGCCCACCAAACCAAGCAAAAGAGGAGGAGATAGGGAGTCTACATGAAAAAGAATTAAGAATAATGATAATAAAGATGATCCAAAATCTTGAAAACAAAATGGAGTTACAGATAAATAGATTAGAGACAAGGATTGAGAAGATGCAAGAAAAGTTTAACAAGGACCTTAAAGAAATGAAGAGTCAATCAATAATGAATAATGCAATAACTAAGATCAAAAGCACTCTGGAGGGAACCAACAGTAGAGTAACTGAGGCAGAAGATAGGATAAGTGAGGCGGAAGATAGAATGGTGGAAATAAATGAAGCAGAGAGGAAAAAAGAAAAAAGAATTAAAAGAAAAGAGGACAACCTCACAGACCTCTGGGGCAATGTTAAACGCCCCAACATTTGAATCATAGGAGTCCTAGAAGAAGAAGACAAAAAGAAAGGCCATGAAAAAATACTTGAGGAGATAATAGTTGAAAACTTCCCTAAAATGGGGAAGGAAATAGCCACCCAAGTCCAAGAAACCCAGAGAGTCCCAAACAGGATAAACCCAAGGCAAAACACACCAAGACACATATTAATCAAACTAATGAAGATCAAATACAAAGAGGAAATATTAAAAGCAGCAAGGGAAAAGCAACAAATAACACACAAGGGGATCCCCATAAGGATAACAGCTGATCTTTCAACAGAAATTCTTCAGGCTAGAAGGAATGGCAGAACATACTTAAAATGATGAATGAGAAAAACCTACGGGTTGTAATCCCTTGCTGGGATTACTATACCCAGCAAGGATCTCATTCAGATATGAAGGAGAAATCAAAAGCTTTACAGACAAGCAAAAGTTGAGAGAATTCAGTGCCAGCAAACCAGCTCTTCAACAAATGCTAAAGGATCTTCTCTAGACAGGAAACACAGAAAAGGTTTATAAACTTGAACCCAAAACAACAAAGTAAATGGCAATGTGATTGAACTTATCAATAATTACCTTTAATGTAAATGGGTTGAATTCCCCAACCAAAAGCCAAAGACTGGCTGAATGGGTACAAAAACAAGACCCTTATGTATGCTGTCTACAAGAGACCCACCTCAAACCGAAGGACACATACTGACTGAAAGTGAAGGGATGGAAAAAGATATTTCACACAAATGGAGACCAAAAGAAAGCAGGAGTAGCAATACTTGTATCACATAAAATAGACTTTGAAATAAAGGCTGTGAAATGAGACAAAGAAGGATCAAGCCAAGAAGATGATATAACAATTATGAATATATATACACCCAACATAGGAGCACCTCAATATGTAAGACAAATGCTAGCAAGTAGAAATGGGGAAATTAACAGTAACACAATAATAGTGGGAGACTTTAATACCCAACTCGCACCTATGGATAGATCAACCAAACAGTAAATTAGCAAGGAAACACAAACTTTAAATGATACAATGGACCAGTTAGACCTAATTGATATCTATAGGACATTTCACCCCAAAATAATGAATCTCACCTTTTTATCAAGTGCACACAGAAGATTCTCCAGGATAGATCACATCCTGGGCCATAAATCTAGCCTTAGTAAATTAAAAAACAAAAAAAATTGAAATCATTTCAAGCATCTTTTCTGATCATAATGCCATAAGATTAGACGTCAACTACATGAAAAAGGCTATTAAAAATACAAACATATGAAGGCTAAATAACATACTTCTGAATAACCAACAAATCATGGAAGAAATCAAAAAGGAAATCAAAATATGCATAGAAACAAATGAAAATGAAAACACGACAACCCAAAACCTATGGGATTCAGTAAAAGCAGTGCTAAGGGGAAAGTTCCTAGCATTACAAGCTTACCTCAAGAAACAAGAGAAAAATCAAATAAATAACCTAACTTTACACCTAAAGCAACTAGAAGAAGAAGAAGAAATGAAGAACCTCAGGGTTAGTAGAAGGAAAGAAATCATAAAAATTAGGGCAGAAATAAATGAAAAAGAAACAAAGGAGACTATAGCAAAAAATCAACAAAACTAAAAGCTGGTTCTTTGAGAAGATAAATAAAATAGACAAACTGTTAGCCAGACTCATCAAGGAAAAAAAGGAGAAGAATCAAATCAACAAAGTTATAAATTAAAATGGAGAAATCACAAAAGACAACACAGAAATACAAAGGATCATAAGAGACTTCTATAAGCAACTATATGCCAATAAAATGGAAAACTTGGAAGAAATGGATGAATTCTTAGGAAAGTATAACCTTCCAAAACTGAACCAGGAAGAAATAGAAAATCTTAACAGACTCATCACAAGCATGGAATAGAAACTGTAATCAAAAATCTTCTAACAAACAAAAGCCCAGGACCAGATGGCTTCACAGGTGAATTCTACCAAAAATTTAGAGAAGAGCTAACACCTATCCTACTCAAACTCTTCCAGGAAATTGCAGAGGAAGGTAAACTCCCAAACTCATTCTATGAGGCCACTATCACCCTAATACCAAAACCAGACAGAGATGCCACAAAAAAAGAAAACTACAGGCAATATCACTGATGAATATAGATGCAAAAATCCTCAACAAAACTCTAGCAAACAGAATCCAACAACATATTAAAAAGATCATACATCATGACCAAGTGGGCTTTATCCCAGGGATGCAAGGATTCTTTAATATTCAGAAATCAATCAGCGTGATATACCACATTAACAAATTGAAGGATAAAAACCATGTGATTATCTCAATAGATGCAGAGCACATTTATGATAAAAACTCTTCAGAAAGCAGGCATAGAAGGAACATACTCAACATAATAAAAGCCATATATGATAAACCCACAGCAAACATTATCCTCAGTGGTGAAAAACTGAAAGCATTTCCCCTAAAGTCAGGAACAAGACAAGGGTGCCTACTCTCACCACTACTATTCAACATAGTTTTGGAAGTTTTAGCCACAGCAATCAGAGAAGAAAAAGAAATAAAAGAAATCCAGATTAGATAAGAAGTAAAATTTTCACCGTTTGCAGATGACATGATCCTCTACATAAAAAAACCCTAAAGACACCACCTGAAAATTACTAGAGCTAATCAATGAATGTAGTAAAGTTGCAGGATATAAAATTAATATACTGAAATCCCTTGCATTCCTATATGCTAACAATGAGAGAACAGAAAGAGAAATTAAGGAAACAATTCCATTCACCATTGTGACAAAAAGAATAAAATACTTAGGAATAAATCTTCCTAAAGAAACAAAATACCTATATATAGAAAACTATAAAACACTGATGTAAGAAATCAAAGATGGCACAATTAGATGGAGAAATATACCATGTTCATGGATCGGAAGAATCAATATAGTGAAAATGAGTATAGTACCCAAAGCAATCTATAGATTCAATGCAATCCCTGCTGCTGCTGCTGCTAAGTCGCTTCAGTTGTGTCCAACTCTGTGCAACCCCATAGACGGCAGCCCATCAGGCACCCCATCCCTGGGATTCTCCAGGCAAGAACACTGGAGTGGGTTGCCATTTCCTTCTCCAATGCATGAAAGTGAAAAGTGAAAGGGGAAGTCGCTCAGTCGTGTCTGACTCTTAGCGACCCCATGGACTGCAGCCTATTAGGCTCCTCCGTCCATGGGATTTTCCAGGAAAGAGTACTGGAGTGGGGTGCCATTGCATTTTTCACAGAACTAGAACAAATAATTTCACAATTAGTATGGAAATACAAAAAACCTTGAATATCCAAAGCAATATTGAGAAAGAAGAATGGAACTGGAGGAATCAACCTGCCTGACTTCAGACTATACCTCAAAGCTACAGTTATCAAGACAGTATGGTAACTTGGTAACACCATACACAAAAGTAAACTCAAATGGATTAAAGATCTAAATGTAAGATCAGAAACTATAAAACTCCTAGAGAAAAACAGGCATAACACTCTAACATAAATCACAGCAAAATCCTCTATGACCAACCTCCCAGAGTAATGGAAATAAAAGCAAAAATAAACAAATGGAACCTAATTAAACTTAAAAGCTTTTGAACAATGAAGGAAACTATGAAGGTGAAAAGACAGCCTTCAGAGTGGGAGAAAATAATAGCAAATGAAGCAACTGACAAAGAATTAATCTCAAAAATATACAAACAGCTCGTGTAGCTCAATACCAGAAAAGTAAATGACCCAATTAAAAAAAAAAAAAAAAAAAAAAAGGGCCAAAGAAGTATATAGACATTTCTCCAAAGACGACATACAGATGGTAACAAACACATGAAAAGATTCTCAACATAATTCATTATCAGAGAAATGCAAATCAAAACCACAATGAGGTAACATCTCATGCTGGTCAGAATGGCTGCTATCAAAAAGTCTACAAACAATAAATGCTAGAAAGGGTGTTCAGAAAAGAAAACCATCTTACACTGTTGGTGGAAATGCAAAGTAGTACAGCCACTATGGAGAACAATGTGGAGATTCCTTAAAAAACTGAAAATAGATCTGTCATATGACCCAGCAATCCCACTGCTGGGCATACTAACTGAAGAAACCAGAATTGAAAGAGACACATGTACCCCAATTTAATCACAGCATTGTTTACAATAGCTAGGACATGGAAGCAACCTAGATGTCCATTGGCAGGTGAATGGTAAGAAAGCTGTGGTAAGCCCAGCTATTAAAAAGAATGCATTTGAATCAGTTCTAATGAGATGGATGAAACTGGAGCCTATTATAAGGAGCGAAGTAAGAAGGAAAAACACCAGTACAGTATATTAATGCATATATATGGAATTTGCTGCTGCTGCTGCTGCTAAGTCACTTCAGTCGTGTCCAGCTCTTCACGACCCCGTGGACTGCAGCCTACCAGGCTCCTCTGCCCATGGGATTTTCCAGGCAAGAGTACTGGAGTGTGTTGCCATGGCCTTCTCCATATATGGTATTTAGAAAGATGGTAATTATGACACTATATGAGAAATAGCAAGAGACACAGATATAAAGAATAGACTTTTGGACTCTGTGGGAGAAGGCGAGGGTGGGATGATTTGAGAGAATAGCACTGAAACATGTATATTGCCATATGTGAAATAGATCACCAGTCCAAGTTCAATGCATGAAACAGGGCACTCAAAACTGGTGCACTGGGACAACCCAGAGGGATGGGATGGGGAGGGACATGGGAGGGGGGTTCGGGATGGGAGACACATGTACACTGGTGGCTGATTCATGTCAATGTATGGCAAAAACCACCACAATATTGTAAAGTAATTGGCCTCCAATTAAAATAAATTAATTAATTAAAAAAAAGAAGAAGAAGAAGCAGGAGAGTCCTGGGGAAGCTCTTAGACTCTCCAGTCACAGAGATGGGTCTGATTCAACCACAGGAAAGTTTTGTATCCTTGTTAGTCTCAATAATTAATAGTGTGTCTACATATGTGGCCCAAAGGAAGTTATCATTGTTAAGTATCAGTTATCACTTTTAAAGGGAAAAGACATTTGACTAGAAGGCTGGAACTTGTGTTCCCATCTGACAAATTAGCTGTGTTATTTGGAGCAACTGAATTAAACTTTGTGGGCCTCAGTTTTCCTATTTGTAAGGCTTAGGTTAGTACTTTCTCTGTCATTTAGGACTTTTGCAGTTGTAAGTGGCATGAAGATCGACCAAAATCTCTCCAAATGACAGAGTATTTATTTCCACATGTCCTGGAGAAGTCTAAGTGCTCACTGAGGCACGAGAAACTTAGAGCTCAAGTAATGGCATCAGGACGTGGTTTCTGTCTCCATTCATCCTCTCACTGTACAAGTTCAGAAAGTCAACTCAGCACAAGAGCTGCAGCAGCATGAAAATACATGATAGAGCAGCATGAAGATTAAATGAGTTGAGATTCATAAAGTGCTTAAAACTCTGCCTGAATACGTATTCTGTGCTCATTGAAGGGGAACCAGTAGTATTATCTGGCCTGAGGCATCCCAGAGACAAGTTGATGAAAGTAGCTCTAGAACTTAGCTCTTTACAGATCTTGTCTAATGGGGTAGAATGGCCCCTGAATGTCCCAGAAATCTGAGCACATTTTTATGACATCTCCAGCCTCTGAAGGAATTTATTCTTTTTAAATTATTTTTAAAATTGTACCATAATTTAACCACAAAATTGTACCACAAAAAATAAAAAAATAAAATTATTTTTAAAATTGTAAATACATGCACCATGGCTTCTTTATCCATTCATCATGACAGTTGTTTTAAAATTTATTTTATTTATTTATCTGATGGCACCAGGTCTTATCTGTGGCATGTGGGATCTTTAGTTATGGTATGTAGGATCTAGTTCCCTGACCAAGGATTGAACCCAAGCCCCCTGCATTGGGAACTTGTAGTTTTAGCCACAGGCCACCAGGGAAGTCCCTGAAGGAATTTGTACATATCCCTAAATATTAAATTTTGATTGGTCAGACCTGAGTCAGAAGAAATCTGTAGCAGACACTGTTGATCACTTATATAGCACACATCTGGCCCCTTCCTCCCTGTTGAAAGAAATTTGAGTCTGATCAAATGTCCACCTCCCCTGTAATAATACCTCAATCTAAGTCAATCATGATGATCTCATTCTTCCGATCAGACATTGGTTAAGACATGAGTATATGACACATGTTCAATCAGTGGTATATGAAGTCAGTTCTGCTGAAGGAGTTCTGAAAAGCTTTCAGAATACTATAGTTTCACATGGCTGTGTAGTCTCAGATTTGTTAACCATGTTGAGTGATAGGAAAAAGACTAACTGGAAAATGTGGACTGACTCTAACTCAGGAAAAATGGAACTGAATAGAGAATCATCTTATTCCCAAGCTTTTTGTATCGTTCTAGGCTAAGATGTACAAAAGTGAGCTGTAAGCTCTGAGAGAAGAGAACAAATTCGCAGAAACTCACAGCTGGCCAGGAATATCATAAAACATCAGCCAGAGACTTATTGGACTGTTTCAGGTAATGTCATAATTTAAAAGGTTTTAGTTTAGTATTGAGAACCAGATTTTATAAGAAGCATACTCCATAATCTACTTAAGATGGGATATGCAATACTTTAAGAAGCGCGCTAAGCACAGGCGGCCGAGAGGAGCCACCCCACATCCGAGGTCAGGAGCAGAAGCCGGGAGTACCCCATGCCTGAAGGGCGGCAGCCAAGAGGAGTTACCCCACATCCGTGGTCAGGGGCAGCAGCCGAGAATACCAGACTGCAATGGTGCAGGAATGGCCGAGAGGAGCTACCCTGTGTCCGAGGTCAGGGGGCGCAGCCGAGAGGAGATACCCAGCGTCCGAGGTCAGGGGCTGCAACAAAAGGAGTTACCCCGTGTCTGAGGTCAGGGGCGGTGGCAGGGAGGAGATACCCCACGCCCCTAAGCCTGAGGCCAGGGGCGGCAGCCGGGAGGAGCAACCCCATGCCCAAGGCCAGGGGCGGTGGCCGGGAGTACCAACCCCACGCCCAAGGACCCATGGCTGCGTGGGCGCAGGAGGGCCTAGAGGAGCTATCCAACTTTGATGTCAAGAAGGGCGGCGGTGAGGAGATACCTCTCGTCCAAGGTAAGGAGCAATGGCTGCGCTTTGCTGGAACAGCCGTGAAGAGATACCCCACGCCCAAGGTAAGAGAAACCCAAGTAAGATGGTAGGTATTGCAAGAGGGCATCAGAGGGCAAACACACTGAAACCATACTCACAGAAAACTAGTCAATCTAATCACACTAGGACCACAGCCTTGTCTAACTCAATGAAACTAAGCCATACCCGTGGGGCAACCCAAGATGGGCGGGTCATGGTGGAGAGATCTGACAGGATGTGGTCCACTGGAGAAGGAATGGCAAACCTCTTCAGTATTCTTGCCTTGAGAACCCCATGAACAGTATGAAAAGGCAAAATGATAGGATACTGAAAGAGGAACTACCCAGGTCAGTAGGTGCCCAATATGCTACTGGAGATCAGTGGAAAAATAACTCCAGAAAGAATGAAGGGATGGAGCCAAAGCAAAAAGAATACCCAGCTGTGGATGTGACTGGTGATAGAAGCAAGGTCTGATGCTGGAAAGAGCAATATTGCATAGGAACCTGGAATGTCAGGTCCATGAATCAAGGCAAATTGGAAGTGGTCAAACAAGAGATGGCAAGAGTGAATGTCGACATTCTAGGAATCAGCGAACTGAAATGGACTGGAAAGGGGGAATTTAACTCAGATGACCATTATATCTACTACTGCGGGCAGGAGTCCCTTAGAAGAAATGGAGTGGCCATCATGGTCAACAAAAGAGTCTGAAATGCAGTACTTGGATGCAATCTCAAAAACAACAGAATGATCTGTTCATTTCCAAGGCAAATCATTCAGTATCACAGTAATCCAAGTCTATGCCCCAACCAGTAACGCTGAAGAAGCTGAAGTTGAATGGTTCTAAGAAGACCTACAAGACCTTTTAGAACTAACACCCCAAAAGATGTCCTTTTTATTATAGGGGACTGGAATGCAAAAGTAGGAAGTCAAGAAACACCTGGAGTAACAGGCAAATTTGGCCTTGGAATACGGAATGAAGCAGGGCAAAGACTAATAGAGTTTTGCCAAGAAAATGCACTGGTCATAACAAACACCCTCTTCCAACAACACAAGAGAAGACTCTATACATGGACATCACAGATGGTCAACACCGAAATCAGATTGATTAAAAAAAAAAAAAGCAATCAGATTGATTATATTCTTTGCAGCCAAAGATGGAGAAGCTCTATAGAGTCAGCAAAAACGAGACCAGGAGCTGACTGTGGCTCAGACCATGAACTCATTATTGCCAAATTCAGACTTAAATTGAGAAAAGTAGGGAAAACCACTAGACTATTCAGGTATGACCTAAATCAAATCCTTTATGATTATACAGTGGAAGTGAGAAATAGATTTAAGGGCCTAGATCTGATAGATAGAGTGCCTGATGAACTATGGAATGAGGTTCGTGACATTATACAAGAGACAGGGATCAAGACCATCCCCATGGAAAAGAAATGCAAAAAAACAAAATGGCTGTCTGGGGAGGCCTTACAAATAGCTGTGAAAAGAAGAGAAGCTAAAAGCAAAGGAGAAAAGGAAAGATATAAGCATCTGAATGCAGAGTTCCAAAGAATACCAAGAAGAGATAAGAAAGCCTTCTTCAGTGATCAATGCAAAGAAATAGAGGAAAACAACAGAATGGGAAAGACTAGAGATCTCTTCAAGAAAATCAGAGATACCAAAGGAACATTTCATGCAAAGATGGGCTCGATAAAGGACAGAAATGGTATGGACCTAACAGAAGCAGAAGATATTAAGAAGAGATGGCAAGAATACACAGAAGAACTGTACAAGAAAGGTCTTCACGACCCAGATAATCATGATGGTGTGATCACTGACCTAGAGCCAGACATCCTGGAATGTGAAGTCAAGTGGGCCTTAGAAAGCATCACTGTGAACAAAGCTAGTAGAGGTGATAGAATTCCAGTTGAGCTATTTCAAATCCTGAAAGATGATGCTGTGAAAGTGCTGCACTCAATGTGCCAGCAAATTTGGAAAACTCAGCAGTGGCCACAGGACCAGAAAAGGTCAGTTTTCATTCCAATCCCAAAGAAAGGCAATGCCAAAGAATGCTCAAACTACTGCACAATTGCACTCATCTCACACACTAGGAAAGTAATGCTCAAAATTCTCCAAGCCAGGCTTCAGCAGTATGTGAACTGTGAACTTCCTGATGTTCAAGCTGGTTTTAGAAAAGGCAGAGGAACCAGAGATCAAATTGCCAACATCTGCTGGATCATGGAAAAAGCAAGAGAGTTCCAGAAAAGCATCTATTTCTGCTTTATGGACTATGCCAAAGCCTTTGACTGTGTGGATCACAAGAAACTGTGGAAAATTCTGAAAGAGATGGGAATACCAGACCACCTGATCTACCTCTTGAGAAATTTGTATGCAGGTCAGGAAGCAACAGTTAGAACTGGACATGGAAGAACAGATTGGTTCCAAATAGGAAAAGGAGTATGTCAAGGCTGTATGTTGTCACCCTGTTTATTTAACTTATATGCAGAGTACATCATGAGAAATTCTGGGCTGGAAGAAACATAAGCTGGAATCAAGATTGGCGGGAGAAATATCAATAACCTCAGATATGCAGATGACACCACCCTTATGGCAGAAAGTGAAGAGGAACTCAAAAGCCTCTTGATGAAGGTGAAAGAGGAGAGCGAAAAAGTTGGCTTAAAGCTCAACATTCAGAAAATGAAGATCATGGCATCTGATCCCATTACTTCATAGGAAATAGATGGGGAAACAGTGGAAACAGTGTCAGACTTTATTTTTCTGGGCTCCAAAATCACTACAGATGGTGACTGCAGCCATGAAATTAAAAGACGCTTACTCCTTGGAAGGAAAGTTATGACCAACCTAGATAGCATATTCAAAAGCAGAGACATTACTTTGCCAACAAAGGTCCATCTAGTGAAGGCTATGGTTTTTCCTGTGGTCATGTATGGATGTGAGAATTGGACTGTGAAGAAGGCTGAGTGCTGAAGAATTGATGCTTTTGAACTGTGGTGTTGGAGAAGACTCTTGAGAGTCCCTTGGACTGCAAGGAGATCCAACCAGTCCATTCTGAAGATTAGCCCTGGGATTTCTTTGGAAGGAATGATGCTAAAGCTGAATCTCCAGTACTTTGGCCACCTTGTGTGAATAGTTGACTCATTGGAAAAGATTCTAGTGTTGGGAGGGATTGGGGGCAAGAGGAGAAGGGGATGACAGAGGGTGAGATGCCTGGATAGCATCACTGACTCGATGGACGTGAGTCTCAGTGAACTCCAGGAGTTAGTGATGGACAGGGAGGCCTGGCGTGCTGCAATTCATGGGGTCGCAAAGAGTCGGACATAACTGAGCGACTGATCTGATCTGATCTGACCTGAAGCAGTAGAAGATTACAAATTGAAAAAGGAATTGAATATGTTAACTACTTTGCCAAGTTATCCTTTGAAAGCAAAATAACTAATTAAGATTATGGTAAGCTCTTAGTCTATTCCAAAGGGGATGAGCCCCGGGTGTTCTTTGGAAGGAATGATGCTAAAGCTGAAACTCCAGTACTTTGGCCACCTCATTGGAAGGGTTGACTCATTGGAAAAGATTCTGATGCTGGGAGGGATTGAGGGCAGGAGGAAAAGGGGACAACAGAGGATGAGATGGCTTGATGGCATCACCAACTCGATGGATGTGAGTTTGAGTGAACTCTGGGAGATGGTGATGGACAGGGAGGCCTGGCATGCTGCGATTCATGGGGTCGCAAAGAGTCGGACATGACTGAGTGACTAAACTGAACTGAACTGAAAGCTTTGTCACACAGATGTAATGATTTATCCCTAGGATATTTTTGAAATAGATGTGTAAAAGAACTAGAAGTGGGCTACCCCTGTGATATTTAAAAAGCACTCAGTAAATAATTGGCCTATTCTAGATTTTCTTCTTTCCATAAAACAGTTAAGGGCAGTTTGTTACAGTTTCTTCTGAATGAGCTTTAGGTGGCCGATGGCAACCCACTCCAGTACTCTTGCCTGGTAAATCCCATGGATGGAGGAGCCTGGTAGGCTGCAGTCCATGGGGTCGCAAAGAGTTGGACACAACTGAGCGACTTCACTTTCACTTTTCACTTTCATGAATTGGAGAAGGAAATGGCAACCTACTTCAGTGTTCTTGCCTGGAGAATCCCAGGGATGGGGGATCCTGGTGGGCTGCCATCTATGGGGTCGCACAAAGTCGGACACGACTGAAGCAACTTAGGAGCAGCAACAGCAGTGGTAAAGAATCTGCCTGCCAATGCAGAAGACATAAGAGATGCGGGTTCAGTCCCTGGGTTGGGAAGATCCCCTGGTGGAGGGCATGGCAACTCACTCCAGTATTCTTACCTGGAGAATCCCAGGGACAGAGCAGCCTGCCAGGGTACAGTCCATAGTGTCTCAAAGAGTCAGTCACCAATGAAGTGACTTAGCATGCACGCACATGAGGGATCTCTAAATGTGTGTAATACTGGGGGACAGTGGTCCGGGGGCTTGAGTCTGTAGGCACTACAGGCAGACATTAGATCCTCAAAAACAAAACTCATCAGTGTCATGGATAGAAACTTCAGCTCAACCTCCCGCTCCATAACAAAGGAATTACTTACCTGGCATTTGTGAGAAAGAAATGCATCTTGTGAGAAGTGACCCAAGTTGTAAGATTGTAAGAACCTAACATTTTAACATCACACACGTGCACACACTCCCACTCCAATGTCCATATAAAGGACGTCATTAAAAAAAAAAAAAAAGAAGTCCTGCATAAGATTGAATTATTATTCATAGAAATATCTATAGCAGGTATAGAATTTCTCATCCTCTACCGTCAGGCATTAATTTGGTTGTTTTTCTTCCTTGATTTTCAGACTCCAGTTTCAAATCACTACTGGAGCTGCCACTTCACTGCATCAAAACCCTGATACATAAAGCCTGGGTTGTTTGGAAAATGTCTAGCATGAATCGTGTCAAGCCACTGTCTTTTACGCATTTAGCTTTTTAATTGACTTTGCATGCATCAGCTCTGCCTTCCAGTAAGCAGACACAGTTCCCAGGGATTGTCAAAAGACGCCTGTCTCCAGAGCAGATCTAATCCAGTTGGTGCCATTGAAAAACCTTAAATGGCAGCTTTCAGCTTATTTGCAAAAACCCTCTTGGCTCAGGTTACATTTTAATCCCAGTTGCTATATCAGCTTTATGGAAGCAAGGGGGGGGGTGGACTTGGGGGCGGTTGTGGGGGTTTGTTTTTGGCTAAGCTTTAGTTTTTCTCTTCTGTTATGTAAATTATTAACTCAAGCAGAATCCTATAATGGGGGGAGGAGAGTAGAATCTACGTCTGGTGGGCTTGCCAGATTTGGCTCCAAACTCCTCACCACTTATTCCTGAAAAATGACTGGAGTATACATACAGATTTAAAGCTCACCACTCTTGCTTTAATGAACAGAGAAGGCTGCAGCCTGCAATAGAGAAACAAGTTTATTTGTAAGTCTTTTTCCAACATTGCCAGGGAAAATTCCATCCTTAAGATACATGTATGGTTTTCCCTGATGGCTCAGCAGGTAAAGAACCCGCCCACTAATGCAGGAGACACAGATTCAATCCCTGGGTCAGAAAGAATGCCCTGGAGGAAGAAACGGCAACCCACTCCAGTAACCTTGCCTGGAGAATCCCATTGACAGAGGAGCCTGGCAGGCTATGGTCCAGAGTAGGACACGACTGAGTGACAAAACTTGCACAGGTATGTGTACAGATCTCCATGGCCCAAGGCAAAATTATCACGTAGTGGTGACATTGAAGCCCTAAGTGACTTTCCCAAGTAAACCACTTAGCTTTGTCACATTTTTTGTATCCACACTCACACTGAGCTTGTTATCCTTGGATAAAATCTCATTCAGATTCTCAGTTCCCTATCCTGTCATATGCTCTGTGAGGGTGTATTTGTCTGTTTGCACATCTAAAAAAATCATACCAATTGTCTTGAGTTTGGTTCCAATTCATTTTCTACAGAGCATGTGATCAGTCCTTTTTTGCCTCTGAATGTGAATAAAGGGTAGGTGAAGCCATGCAGGGTATGTACCATGCTCTGTAAATAGTAACTCGTTTAATACTCACAATAACTCAGGGAGTGGTGGCTATTATTAGCCTCATTTTACAGATGAGTAAACCTGAGACTCAGATTGTATAAGTGATGCTGTCAAGATCTTCCATCTAAAGAATGACTTGGCCAGGACTGGGACACAGCTTGCCTCCTCCCTCAGACCACATTGCTTGAGGGTCAGACATTTCATTGATCCATAGCGAGAATAGAGCATGGCCAATCCTTGTCTGTTTTTCCTGCCTCATTGCCCTCTGTGTCTGTATTCAATCTAGGCCTGACTCACACAGGACACTGGTTGGGAAATTTAAAGTTCAGTTACAAAAAAAAAAAAAAAAAAAGTTCAGTTACAAGAATCTGTTACTCTCATGTCTCAGATTCCACTCTTACAGGGACTTTCCTACTGGTCCAGGGATTAAGACTTCACCTTCCAATGCAAGGGTTACGGGTCTGATCTCTGGTTGAGAAGCTAAGATCCCACAAGCCCTGTGGCCAACAAAACCAAAACTTAAGACAGAAGCAATATTGTAACAAATTCAATTAAAACTTTAAAACTGGTCCATATAAAAAAAGCTTTAAAAAAAAAAAAAAAAAGGAGATTCTACTCTTACACAAAGCCATCATTTGATAACTTGTAGTGTGATGTGAAGTTTTCCTGGAAGCACCTTATTGCTTTGCATCTCCCAGCCACTCTCATTGGGTACCATTAGACATATAATCTCTGTGCATTAATCTCTACCCTTATCAAGGGTATCTATTGCAAAAGATACTATTTGCAGTACTCTGGGTAACAAGATGATAAGGATCGGCTGTGAGGTTTTATGTGTTGCCCTAACAATGGGCTGCAATGTCATCCATCAGAGCTTTACCCATTGACAAGGTGCCATCTGCACAGCTTGAGGACAACGACATGTCAGGGATTCTACGGGTCCCAAGATGAACATTCAAATGAGCCTGGTGTTTGGAGACAAGAGAAACAGGGCACAAACCTCTGTCATCTATCCTTAGATGAGTGACATGTCTCTCAAAGCTTAGGTTTCTTACCACGAAGTGAAGACAATAGCATCTTCTGCTGTTGAGTGTGACATGAGAGTAAATGAAGCAACAGATCTCAGTTCTTCCCTGGTGGCTCAAATGGTAAGGAATCCACCTGCAGTGCAGGAGACCCAGGTTTGATCCCTAGGTAGGGAAGACCCCCTGGAGCAGGGAATGGCTACCCACTTCAGTGTTCTTGCCTGGAGAATCCCACGGACACAGGAGCCTGGCAGACTAAAGTTGATAGGGTTGCAAGAGCCGGACATGACTTAGTGACTAACACTTTCTTTCTGATTCTGGGCAGTGTGCCAAGAATGGCAGCTCTGATCAATATTAGTATTCAGCCCGGTGCTCTCTGGGGAGAGGATGGTGAGCTGATTCTAGGCTGGACAGAATCTATGGTGCCTTGCTCCCTTTGGGATGCTGTAATGGAAATACCACAGACTGAGTAGTTTATCTCTGAAACTAAGATCTCAGAAAACTACGATCATGGCATCTGGTCCCATCACTTCATAGCAAATAGATGGGGAAACAATGGAAACAGTGACAGATTTTATTTTGGGGGGCTCCAAAATCACTGCAGATGGTGACTGCAGCCATGAAATTAAAAGACACTTGCTCCTTGGAAGCAAAGCTATGACCAACACAGACAGCATATTAAAAAAGCAGAGACACTACTTTGCCAACAAAGGTCCGTCTAGTCAAAACTATGGTTTTTCCAGTAGTCATGTATGGATGTGAGAGTTGGGCCACAAAGAAAGCTGAGTGCTGAAGACTTGATGCTTTTGAACTGTGGTGTTGGAGAAGACTCCTGACAGTCCCTTGGACTTCGAGAAGATCCAACCAGTCAATCCCAAAGGAAATCAGTCCTGAATATTCATTAAAAGGACTGATGCTGAAGCTGAAGCTCCAATACTTTGGCCACTTGATGTGAAGAACTGATTCATTTGAAAAGACCCTGATGCTGGGAAAGATTGAAGACGGGAGGAGAAGGGGATGACAGAGGATTAGATGGGTGGATGGCATTACCGACTCGAAGGCCATGAGTTTGAGTAGACTCTGGGAGTTGGTGATGCACAGGGAAGCCTGGCGTGCTGCAGTCCATGGGGTCGCAAAGAGTTAGACACATCTAAGCAACTGAACTGACTGATTGAGTAGTTTATAAACAACAGAAATTTATTTCTCATAGTTCTGGAGACTGGAAGTTCAAGATCAGGGTGCCAGTAAAGTTGAGTTCTAGTGAAGGTTGAGTCATGGTAGACTGCTAACTTTTCCCTGTATCCTCACATGGTGAAAGGGGCAAGTGATCTCTCTGGAACCTCTTTAAGGGCACTAGTTGCCTTCATATGGGCTCCACCCTTTTGACCTAGGCATCTCCTAGGCCCCTAACTCCTAATACTATCACGTTGGTGCTTAGTATTTCAACATATGAATTTAGGAGGGACAGAAACATTCAGACTAGTGCACGTAGGTCACTTTGTCAATCACCAACACTGATGACCAAGGGCAACCAGAGTTCTATGGAAGCCTCATGCTCCCAGCCCTAGGTAATTCCCAACATACAGGGAAGAGATCTCAAACACATGAAAGACTGAAGAAGCACTAAAAATATATCTCATCAAGTAGAACAGCTAACTAACTGTGATGCCAAACATGTAGGCACCAATAAGAAGGTGGGAATGATGGAGTGATCTGACCCACGTGGGATGGATTAAAAAATGGACAAGACTGTGATACAGGAACCAGTTATTCTTGGGGCAGTTACGTTTGGTATTGTCACTTCTCCTGTGTGATGTAGAAGGATTAGGATGTTGCAAGGCCCAATTCTCTGATGATTCTTCTGTTTTAAACAGAAAACAAAAGCCAAAACCCAGCCTTGTTAAAACAATCCTACAAGCTATATATTATTCTCTTGTGTACATCATGAGACAGAGACTCAGACAATTTTTGTAATTTGACAAAAGTCCTGGAACTAGTGATGGAGAGAACCAGAATTCCAACCAAAGTCTGCCTCATTCCAAGCAGTTGCTCTTTCCACTCAAGAGAATAACTTCAGGCAGTCATTCTGACATTTGATCCAGGCACCTGACTTCATGCACCCTCATGTGAATTGCTGGCCTAATATTGGGCCACCTGGTTACATTTCATCATGGAATTTTCTTTGAAACCTGCCTTATCCACCTAGTAGGCCTTCCTAACTACTAGTAAAATATAAGGACTCAGAATTCTGTAACCATTTCAGAGTGATGGAAAGGGCACAGGTTTAAAACATCTTGTGGACATGCCCTGCTCCCCTTAAATTTTGTTTTTAACTCAGTAAGTACACACCTGTTGATTGTCATGGGAGTGGCCCCATCCTCTTGGGCCATTGGGAAGGCACTCTATGGTCCTCTGTGTAACCCAGCTCCAGGCTTTTTCCTTTGTTTAGATGAAGTAATTTTCAATGCTACTTCTCCAAGCCCTGCCCATATCCACCAAAGACCTTGAAAGGCCTTGCCATTATCCAGTGACAACATTTTAAATAGTTGAGACCGGTGCTGGGTAATGACTGAGTAGTGGGAGAATGCAGGGTGCTCAGGGAAGACACTTAGATGCCCCATCAGAGACAGTGTTGACCAGCTATGGGAGCATTTCAATGCTTTTTTTGGTTTGGTTGGTTTGGTTTTGTTATTGAAGATTAGCTGCTTTACAGTGTTGTGTTAGTTTCTGCTGTACATCAAAGTGAATCATCTAGGCACTATAGAAATCTGGGGATAACAAGCACTGTTAGTGTTGCTTTGATCACAGTCATGCCTGGATTTTGCCTGTGTGTGAAGAATTTCATAGCTTTCCTCAAAGTAACGAGTGGAACTTGGGGGCTTGGGTCTCCCGCCCTCTTCCCATTCTCCTTGACAGATTTTGAGGAGCCTTGTACCTCAGACATCATTTGCTAAGGCTCATTCCAACCACAGCAATAGAAACCAAAGCTAATAATTCTTTAAAAAATACACAATCAGTATAACTTTCTTAGAAAACTCATGTCTTGATGACCTCTCCAAAAATGTTTCCTGCTCAGCATCTGAACCTGCAGAAATGAGCTGGACTCTGTCAGCCTCACTTTTTATCACAGCCCCCATGTAAACAGAAAGACAAATGTAAGATGGTATCCTGACAAAGCAGCCAAAGATGGTGCATCAGGCCAGGACAGACTGTGCCCACATAGGCTTTCTTTGAGAAATGGATGTCTTTTCTAATAGATGGACAAAAATAAGCCAGCTTGTGTAAGCACCAAAACAAAACCAATGGAAACCAGCAAGTTTAAGGGCAAAGATAGCTCCTTTGAAATTAAGTTGGATAGGGCTGGAACCCTTCCCCCAATTAGTGCAGCTCTCTCTAATCTTAGCTTAAAAGGAGCTGCTGGAGTGAGGCTGTTTGTATAACCCACAAGAAGACCTCCCACTCCCACATCATTTAACTGCATTAGGTCTGGAAAAGTTGAAATGGTTTCTAAGTGTTCCATCAAAACCAGGATGCTTATCACTCTGGTTTGGCTACTTGCCTGCATTTAGCTCCCAGTTAATCTCCACAGTATGGTAGGATCACTAAGTCTCCCTCCTGGTGGGTGGAGGGGCTTACTGGGGGACGGGGCAGAGGCTTCACTGCCCTACAGGAAGGTGTGTAGGCCAAAGAGTGGATTAACCCCTGGTGTTCCAAAGGTGTCCAAGAATAGAACTCAACTGCAAGTAGTATCTTAACATTTATGGGGACTAAGAACTCAGAATCTTAGAAAATGCCTCAGAGACCCGAGTCTAAGGAACTAATGCGTAGGTAGGTGGTGCTGGTGGTAAAGAATCTGCCTGTGATTCAGGAGACACAGGAGACATGGGTTCAATCCCTGGGTTGGGTAGATCCCCTGGAAAGGGAAATGGCAACCCATTCCAGTATTCTTGTGGAGAATCCCAAGGACAGAGGAGCCTGGCTGGCTATAGTCCACTTGGTTGCAAAGAGTCAGTGATCCACAACTGAAGCTACTTAGCACCCATACACACAGTCATATTCGGGACAAAACGTCAGTTATGCCCATAGTTTACTTTAGGGTTAACTCTTTTTTTTTTTTTTAATTTTGAGATGAAGAGAGGTTATTCTTTTGCCCCTCTACCATCTTTGTTTTTCTTGATTGTACTGGGTCTTTATTGATGCACAGGTTTTCTCTTGTTGCAGCGAGTGGAGCTAGTCTCTGTTGTGCTGTGCAGACTTCTTATTGCAGTGGCTTCTTGTGGAGCATAAGCCCTAGGAGTGCAGGCTTCAGTAGTTGTGGCTCTCAGGCTCTAAAGTACAGGTTCAGTAGTTGTGGTGAATGGGCTTGGTTGCTCCGCGGCATATGGGATCTTCCCAAATCAGGGATCAAACCTGTGTCCCTTGCATTAGCAGTCAGATTCTTAACCACTGGACCACCAGGGAAGGTCCAGGGTTTACTCTTGGTGTTGTAAATTTCATGCATTTGGGCAAGTGTATAATGACATATCTATCTATATGACATATCTATCTATTATATATCTTCTTTCATTATATGATCATACTGAGTATTTTCACTGCCTTAAAATGGCTTGGTGCTCTCTATTTTTCCCTCCCACTCCACAACGCTTGACATCCACAGATTATTTTACTATTTATAGTTTTGCCTTTTCCAAAATGTCATATAGTTGGAATTATACATACATTTATAACGGAGAAGGCAATGGCACCCCACTCCAGTACTTTTGCCTAGAAAATCCCATGGACGGAGGAGCCTGGTAGGCTGCAGTCCATGGGGTTGCTAGAGTCGGACACGACTGAGCGACTTCACTTTCACTTTTCAATTTCATGTGTTGGAGAAGGAAATGGCAACCCACTTCAGTGTTATTGCCTGGAGAATCCCAGGGATGGGGAAGCTTGGTGGGCTGCCGTCTCTGGGGTTGCACGGAGTCAGACACGACTGAAGTGACTCAGCAGCAGCAGCAGCATACATATATAATCTTTTCAGATTGGCTTTTTTCACTTAGTAATATGCATTTGTGGTTCCTACAGGTGTTTTCATGGCTTGAGAGCTCATTTCTTTTAGTATGGAATAATACTCCATGGTCTGGATGGACCACAGTTTATCTGTCCATTTACCTGCTGAGAAAGATCTTGGCTGCTTCCAAGTCCAAAAAAAGTCAGTTATGCATGAGGCAGGGACTTTCATGAATGCTTTCTTTACCTAAAGCTTGCAGTTTTCTTGAACATCACTGATATGAAAGGATGCCAGGCAATCTTATACCATTGACATTTCTGGGGTCAAATTATACCAGTTCTATTTGATGTGTATGTGACTTTGAAAAAGACATTGATTGTCTCTGAATTTCGATTTCTTCATGAAGAAATTACAATTACCTTTCTCATAGCCTCATTGGAAGAATTTTTAAACTAAACAAAGTTCCATGATGTATGCTAACAATGCATATATAATGGTATCATTTCTTCTGTTCTCTAATGGGATTTCTCATAGGCCACACCCATGGGAAGCCCACAGTGACGATAGATGGAAAAGTCTGAGGTCCTGCAGTACAGAGCAGGTAAAGGAGTTACCTAAGTACAAACCATAAGAAGGTCAAGATGTGGACACTGAACATGAATCTAGTGGAGAGAGGCACACCATGGGGGAAGATAAAGGCCACAGAGTTCGTGTTGGAGCCCAGCTACTGGAAGGAGTGAGCCTGACAAATAGAAGACCGTGGTAGGCTATCATAATGTATGAAGGGAATACATTTCCATCACTATTCCCATTGCCTGCCATTGTTTCTAAGGTTCAGTAAAAGTCAGTTTGATATTGCCTAAAAGAAAAGGCCAAATAGGGCTTTCCTGGTGGCACAGTGGATAAGAATCTGCCTGCCAATGCAGGAGACACAGGTTCAATCCCTGATCCGGGAAGAGCCCACAAGCCACAGAGCAATTAGGCCCGAGCACCACCACTGCTGAGCCTGAGCTCTAGAGTCCGGGAGCTGCGACTACCGAGGCCACGTGCTGCAGATACTTAGGCCCATGCACTCTGGAGCCTGTGCTCTGCAACAAGAGAAGCCACCTCAATGAGAAGCCTGTACACCAAAACCAGAGAGTGGCTCCTGCTCCCACTAGAGAAGAAGCCCGTGAAGCAACAAAGACCCAGCACAGCCAAAAATAAATAAATAACATTATGGGGGAAAAAAGGAAAGAAAAAGCCAAGGAGCTCCTCGTTCCAGACTCCTCTTCGAAACAGGCCAGTGCCAGATCCTCAAGACTGCTGATCACTGTCTCCACCCTGGGCGCATCCATGGGAGGACATTGGGCAGTTTCGCTTAGTCGTATCCTTCACCTCAGCCACGCTCATAACTTGAAGCTTGATAAGAGATAAGGGAGAATTGAATAGTGTTCCTTTTTCCTTCCCATCATCTTCAAAGCCCATCCAAAAGCTCTCAGAGCTCAGCTTCAGATACATGTACCACCATCTTCCAGTCTCAAATGTGATTCCTACAAATGACTTTCCTCGAATCAAAAAATACCCCTCCACACACAAAGAAGAAATGTTATTTACTAAGGTTTCACACACCTGATTCAAATACCTCCTAACACCTCAGAAAATAAGTCTGGTACATTTTAACACAGTATTTTAAGAAGGGGTATTATTAAGAGAAAACATTATGAAAACTATTTTGATTTCAAAAAGTCACAAGTTAAGTGAGCTTCTGTGTCTTAAAATGTCATAATGAGAATTTCCCTAGGAACCTTGCTGCTAAGTCACTTCAGTAATGTCCAACTCTGTGTGACCCCATAGACGGCAGCCCACCAGGCTCCCCCGTCCCTGGGATTCTCCAGGCAAGAACACTGGAGTGGGTTGCCATTTCCTTCTCCAATGCATGAAAGTGAAAAGTGAAAGTGAAGTCGCTCAGTCATGTCTGACTCTTAGCGACCCCATGGACTGCAGCCTACCAGGCTCCTCCGCCCATGGGATTTTCCGGGCAAGAGTACTGGAGTGGGGTGCCATTGCCTTCTCCGCCTAGGAACCTTAGAGTCACCAAATTACCTATATGGTATTTTTTCTTGGTAGCTAAAGTGGCAGAAGAAAATCTTCTCAGGTTCTATCCTGATGCCAAAACTACTCAGAAAGAGAAAACACCTCCCAATGTATTAGGCAGAATGACACTGCCTTCCAAATGTCTACACCCTAAAACCTAGAATCTGGGAACATGGTATCTTCCATAGCCAAAGGGACTTTGTCAGAATATTTAAGAGTATGGACTTAAAATAGGGAGATAATCCCATATTATCCAGGTGGAAGTAAGCAATCACACTGAAAGGTTGTGGCTGCAAGCCATGTGCTGTGCTGGACTTGTGACTTCAGGAAGAGAGGATTTTGATCCGGGGCCAGAGACCAGGCTTGACCACTCAGAGTTTTTGTGTAATAGAGTTTTATTAAAGTAAAGAGATAGGGAAAGCTTCTGACATAGACATCAGAAGGGGGAAGCAGAAAAAATGCCCCCTTGCTAGTTTTTAGCAAGGTGTTTTATGTCTGTTAGCAAATTGTTAATCAAATAAGGAGAACACCTCAAGGCTGAGGGGGTTTCACCAGGCCCCTCTCCCACAATATGCTGTTTTGAGATAGAATGGCACACCAAGGTATGTCATCCCCAGTCATAAAACAATTGACATGAATATTGGTTTGTTGAGCCATTATCAGCCCCGGGTTTGAGATAAGAAAAAAAAAAAGTTAGTCTTAGGCAGAACCATTTTGAAGAAAGGCAGATTTCAAAGCTGATACATAGTTTCATTACCATAGCTTAAGAAAAACATTTCTATAAGAAAAATGGCATTGGTTAGCCCAAGGTTTGAGAAAAGTTCAGGTAGAACCAGGTGTCCTCAGCACAGAATTAAAAGAAGCCTCTTAATTTTGTGTAGAGAGGGGAAGAAAAATGTCTGCCGCTTGTGGTTTATTTCCTCCTGCTGCTTGGGGACCTCTGGCTTTCCTACCTGTTAACCCTCTTCAACATGAGCCTTGCAGACACAGAACTTTCTCCTGCTGGGGTCAGAGAGATACAGCCTCAGGAAAGGCAGGAGAGACGGGGCTCTGGGGAGGTCACAGAGACTGGATATGAAGAGGTCTCCATCCGCTGTTGCTGACCTTGAAGACAGAAGAAGGAGGCCATAAACCAAGGAGCATAGCTGTTTTCTAGAATGACCCCTGCCTGACAGTCCAGTAGGAAATAGGTACCTCAGTCCTACAACCGCCTGGAACTGAATTCTGTAAACAGTATGCATGATCTTGGAAGTGGATTCTTCCCAGAACCTCCTAGTAAGGGACTGGGCAGCTGGTATCTTGATTTTGGCTTTGGGAGAACTTGAGCAGAGAAATCAGTCAGGCCACTCAGACTTCTGACCTACAGCATGAGACCCTAAGTTTGTATTGTTTTAAACTACTTAATTTGTGATTTTTCTTTTCTTTTTTTTTTTAACAACAGCAATAGAATAAAACTTCCCCTAAGCCCTTTTTCTTTTCTTTCCATAAAATGGCACAAGTGAAGACATCAGCTTCCATGCTTGGGAAAATTTCAGTTCTGATTGGAATAGAAGGCTGGCATATCTTCATTTGGGAGTGCAAAGTAGATAAAAAAAGAACTACATGCCCACCTCTCCCTTGAATCTCTCTCAGAAATGGTTCATTAAATAGATTCAGTTCAGTTCAGTCGCTCAGTCGTGTCCAATTCTTTGTGACCCCATGAATCGCAGCACGCCAGGACTCTGTCCATCACCAACTCCCGGAGTTCACTCAGACTCACATTCATCGAGTCGGTGATGCCATCCAGCCATCTCATCCTCTGTCGTCCTCTTCTCCTGTCCCCAATCCCTCCCAGCATCAGAGTCTTTTCCAATGAGTCAACTCTTCGCATGAGGTGGCCAAAGTACTGGAGTTTCAGCTTTAGCATCAGTCGTTCCAAAGAACACCCAGGACTGATCTCCTTTAGAATGGACTGGTTGGATCTCCTTGCAGTCCAAGGGACTCTCAAGAGTCTTCTCCAACACCACAGTTCAAAAGCATCAATTCTTAGATTAAGGATCAATATATTTTAAAAATTTCTAAAAATCCACTTAAATTGTTAAATCTTCCCAGGAAAGATTAAATAAACAATGTTTTTACCGTGATTCCACATTTTGAAGGTTGGCTACTGTTAAAAACTCAGTAACTTGAGATGTAAGGTATGCAAACTATATTTCAACTGGATTGAATCGAAGACTCTATTGATCTGACATCGCAAAAGATTATAGTAGAATACATTTTCAGTGTTTTCTCTGAACACATCATTTAATAGTTTTTGAGAGATAAGAACTTACTCTGAAAAAAAAAAAAAGAAAGAAAACAGGCTTTTATAACACAGGTATTGAAAGGAAATATGTGTTCTTTCTGGATGTAAAAAATGTTGTACTGAACAGTTTGTTTGGGTTTTTCTGTAACATCATACAAAAAAACTCAAAAAAAATTTTGGCCAACCCAATATAACTAGCATAATGAAGACGACTATAGTCACGCAGAGTAAATGCACAGTTAGCCCTACGTGTGCAGAGAGTAGGTTACTTAGGTAATGATTACATCCAACTGGATATATAAAGCTGAGAAAGTTAAATAACCCAGTAGACTCACATTGCAATAATATGGTTTTGATTACAACTTTTTAATGATTCGGCCCGTGGAGGCTATGAGTCATCCCTTATGAGGTGCAGAAATGGGGGAACCAAAAAGTCACTTGTCAGGGAAAAGAAGATATGAGTTACAGTAAACAAACTGCTCTATACTGTCTGCAAAGCAGCAAAACAGTTACTTGAAATGCAGTGAAAATCTTGGTTGGAGGTTGAGAAAGTAATGTTGACTGAGAGCAGACCGGTTCTTCCTTCCTCATTCCTTCATGAAAACAAGAGAGGACTACATAACCAAATCCAATAGAGTAGAAGTTACAACACTCATGACATCTGGCCTGAATGTGGTTTCTTCTCAGCCCTTTACAGGCAGATATGCAGGCATAAGCCCTCAGAAGTAGATATGTCTGTGGTTTACCTGAGTTCACTGTGGGCATATTTCTTGGTGCAACTCAAACATATGCTCTACATTTTTAGACCTTGTATAACCACAAGAAACAGATGCTTCTTGGAATTACAGGCATGGAGATTTATTTTGTTCAAGTCAACAAGGTGAAATAAAAGAATAGAACATTTTGGGTGAAGTCTTTAAAATTTTCCATCACACCATCTGCATTCCCATTCAGTCCCCAGATTGCTTGGGAAAGCAGCAAGATTTCACTTTCAGGCCAAAGTTACTCAAAATCAATTACTTAAACACTCCCCCAGTGGGATTATCTGAACTTGCAAGAACATGTGTGTCTTTTAGACTTACCATTTCTTTTCTTCTTTATATTTAAAAACATCTGAAAAAGCTCAAACTTTTAGAAAAGCTCAGAGAATAATTTATTGAACAGCATTGTAACTACTATGCAGCTTTATTAAAATTTACTTTTTTGTCAAATTCGTAATCAGGTCATCTGACATAAGGATTACTGAAAGCATCAGATTGGTCCCAGACATTGGATAGATATGTTAATTTTAAAAAAACAGTGTAGAATTTATAGGTTGGGTTCAGCAATACCTTTGCCTTTTTTTGTTATTCTCTTTTTCTAGAGCCATCTCTGTGAGCTCATTCTGTTTTCTAAAAAGAAAGGAAGAGAAGTTTTACTGGGGATTTCTTTTTTTTTTAATTGGAGTATAATTGCTTTACAATGCTGTGTTCATTTCTGCTGTGCACTGAAGTGAATCAGCTATATGTATACATATATCCTCTCCCTCTGGACCTCTCCCTCCTCCATCCCACCCCTCTAGGTCACTGCAGAGCACAGAGCTGAGCTCCCTGTGCTGTAGAGCAGGCTCCCACTAGCCATCTATTTTACACATGGTAGTGTGTGTATGTCAATCCCAATCTCTCAATTCATTCTACCTTTCCCTTCCCGCTCTGTGTCCACACATCCGCGTTCTACATCCACATGTCTATTCCTGCCCTGCAAATAGTTTCATCTGTACCATTTTTCTAAATTCCACATACATGTATTTGTTTTTCTCTTTCTGACTTATTTCACTCTGTATGACAGACTCTAGAGATTTCTGTAATATGGTTTCTTTGATTTAGATACTCAGTATTACATCTTTGTCTCCCTGGTCCTCCCTACATCAAATACTATCTTCTTTTACTTTAAATGAATCACTCATCTCCCACACCCTCCTCCCCTCATAATGAGATAGTTTCTGCTCAGACTACTAAAGCTATAATACATCCCTACCTCTCCTGACGCCTACAAAGAATCACCCTTAACCTCCTGACTTTCCTTTTCTGTCTCCCCTTTGTGGGCACTCAATCATCCTTTCCTCTCTAATTGTAACCCACAAACAGATTCTCATTGTCAGTGAGTCCATCACTTCCTGAAGAGTCTCTGCCTTCTACTCCCTGGCTCCATTTTTCTTCTTTTATCTCCACCATTTCTGAACATGCTTTAAATTTTTTATTGCCAAAGGATATGTAAGATAGACCTTTAAAAACAACTCAGGGAGGTAAGGTCTTTCTTGAATGAAGCACAGACATTCGCCTTAAAACACCCACCACTGTTTGGGAGTGGTGGCTTGCTATTGTCACTAGCTGGCTGATTTAGCCCACCAGGATCTGATAGAGCCAGCAAACTCTATAACTGAGTACTTAGTACATGTAGGCATTTTCTAAAAGAAGGAGGTTGATACCCGGCACATCTATGAGTTAAAATAAAATTGGTTCAAAAATTAAGCAGCTTGTCCATATTCTTACGAATATCTTTGGAAATTGACTCCCAGTCTCACTGCGTCCAAATGTGTTTGCTCCTGCATGATAATAGCTCCTAAGTAGCTGGCAGGTCTGTGGTCTTTGCCTCAGTGGAAGGGTTGAATGTATAACTTCACCCCTAAGAGCCAGTAACTTTTTCTCCCTTCTACAACCACCAACAATAGCACAAATCTCTTGTCTTATAATTCAGGTTCTTGCTCACAGACCAGAATGCAATGATGATACTCCTTGAAAAACTTTAGAGGCATAATCTATGAAGGTTTTTATTTCTTTACTTTGATAGCAACACTTTTTTCTATGATCATATGTGATCGATTCCAATGGCTTGAAGATTTACTTTATAGATTAAAAGAAATTTTAAGATGACTTGGTGTTAGAACTAGTAGCCAACCTTCAAAATGTGGAATCACAGTAAAAACATTGTTTATTTACCAGCTGGAGTCAGAACACTGGCTCCATTGAGATAAAGGCTTCAGCATATCTGATGATTCATATTTAACTGAATTAACGCTCATGAACAGTTTGGTTCAACATTTCAGCGGTCATGACTTCAGTGATGGCTCCTGGTTGGTCTTCCAAGGCAGTTGACCAGTATGAGAAAGAGGCAAAGAATTCAACCATTCTTTTAATTTCAATTCAGATCTTCTACTTCAAGCCACCAATGGAATAGAATAATGTATAAGGTAAAATCAAGATGTCTTTGTAAGAAAGTTTCTATTGCGCAGTATTGTAAACTTTGTGAAAAGTTCACCATGGAGTCATTTTTGTTTAGGTGAAGGGTTGGGTCATGTCTCATTTCCCCTAAACTAGTTCCTCCATCTCAGCCTCTGAAGCTGAAGGAATTGAATCCCGAAACACATTTTATTGCTGTTTCTTTAGGATAGTGAGGGAGTCTTGGAATTTAACATCTCCCTGAAGCTGAAGAAGTTAAAGGCCCACTGTGTACTCCAAAATCAAAATCATCTGTTCAGAGAGGATTGAGATTTCCTGTGGAAAGTACAAACTTTAAAGGTTTCCATTTTCACTGCTCATCTGAAATAATGTAGGATTTATGATTTCATACGACATGTAAGTAGGAAAGCCTCCTATTAGCTGGTAGGTTATTCCCATAGCTTTTGCGTGTGTCAGTCTGAGGGTGGAGGGGTAGGTAGGAGAGGTCCAGATGTGTGCGGAAACAGATGCGGTCGACTCTCCTGCAGAACCAGAGATTTGCAGCCATGGGTGTAGTGTTTGTTTTTGCACCCCGGTTCCCTTCAATTATTTTAAAGGCTCTTATGAAATGGCGGTTATCCTTTTAAGAGTCTTTGCCCATTTCAATTTATGGATGCTGCTTTTCTGTTATTTTGGATTATGCCTCATTATAATACAAGTAAGTGGAGATTTTCCTTCGGGCATCATATAAAATCTATTTCTGGACTATTGTTTGTTGATACTTTTCCCTTTAAACTTTCTTCCTTTGTGTTTGTGGGGAACAAAAGCCATGATTATCTCTGTCCCAAAGAATGTCAAATATTTTATATATCACTGGTCAACAGGCATACACTGAAGCTTCAACAGCTAAGTTGCTTCTCTGGCCTCCTTTCATAACAAACAATGCATCTACGGAGCAAAATGAAGTGGCTTTTAAAAGTAGTATTTCTGTCCATTTTAGACAAAGACTTACACTGGCTAGCTACCTCAATCTGGTTCCTTAGGTAATAGCCTAAGTTCTTGTATTTCTTAGTAAATAAGCAAAACAGTAAACAAAGCGATTTTCAGAGACATTAGAAAAATAAAAATGTAATTTGGGATGCAACCTTTGTCTTCTCAATCACTTTTTCCATTTTGTAAGGAGGAATAGATACCTAGAAGACTGCATAGTGGATAAACATAGTGATTAAGAAAAGATAGACCTGAGGGTGCAGAAGGAGAGTGCGGGATGAACTGAGAGAGCACCATTGCTGTACATACATGGCCATGTGTAAAATAGATGGCTGGTGGGAAGCTGCGGTGTAACACAGGGAGCTCAGCTTGGTGCTCTGTGATGAGCTAGAGGAGTGGGACAGGAGGGGGAGAAGCTTCTAGATTGAGGGCATATATGTATACTTACAACTGATTCACATTGTTGTACAGCAGAAACTAATGCAACATTGCAAATCAATTATATTCCAATTAAAAAAAAGAAGAGATAGATCTAGAATGCTATAATATCAATTTAAGAATTTACAGAAGCCCAAGAAGCCTCCCACAGAATATGCTAACTGGCATTTACATTTATCCTATCTATATGTAATTACTTTAAAAAAAACCACACAAAATTACATTAAAAATAACTCGGACTAAAAGAACTAAGCATCAAATCCATTATTCTAATGTATCAATCATTTTTTTTCTCTCCTTCCTAGACTCATACAGTTTAGGTCTACCATTTTTAAATGTCACAACTTATGAGTATATAGTATCATAGTTGAATTTTTCACTAAACTTATAAGAATTTCTTGTTTCTTTAGTCTTTATAATGATCATTAAAAACAGTTCCATTGAGTTGATGTAACATACTGTGCTTAACCATTGTTGAACCTTTCCCAGCTGCATGACCCTGGGCATGTTGCATTAACTTTATGTGCCCCAGTTACCTCATCTGTAAAGTGGTACTAATAATACTGACGTCATGGGGTTATTGGGGAAGACTAAATGAGCTAATGCTTATAAAGCATTGAAAACAGTGCTTGGCACTTAAGAAGAACTCAGGATATACTAGCTTTTAAAAAGTATATTTTTTGAAAATATTTAACTTCCTTAGTGCACATCTTTATTCAAGAAATTTCTCTCCCTCCTCCTCTCCCTTCCTGCCTCCCCACCAACTATGTCCTTAAAATAAGTTCCCAAGTGTGAGATTCCAAGGTTAATTTTTTTTTCCCTATGAAACTGAAAGTTCTTTATGCAGATTGGATTATACATTATAGAAACTGTCAAAAGGCATCTATGAGGTATTTATTTCAGCCTGGTTTTGTATAGAATGCTGCATTAAGTCAAAACGACAGGCTTCCCTGGTGGCTCAGACCATAAAGAATCTGCCTGCAATGCAGGAGACTGGGGTTCAATTCCTGGATCAGGAAGAACCCCTGGAGAAGGGAATGACAACCCGTTCTAGCATCTTGCCTGGAGAATCCCATGAAGAGAGGAGCCTGGCAGGTTATAGTCCATGGGGTTGCAGAGTCAGACATGACTGAGTGACTAACAATTCCACTTCTACTTCAACTATTATGTTCTTGTTGTTCAGTCGCTAAGTCATGCATAACTCTTTGTGACTTCATGGACTGCAGCATTCCAGACTTTCCTGTCCTTCACTATCTCCCAGAGTTTGCTCAAGTTCATGTCCATTGAGTCAGTGATGCTATCTAGCCATCTCATTTCATCCTTTGCTGCCCTCTCCTCCTTTTGCCTTCAGTCTTTCCCAAGAATCAGGGTCTTTTCCAATGAATTGGCTCATTATTTTGTTCTAAAACAACACAATAAGGGAAATATGTAACCATCCTAGTGGTTCAATTATGGGTTAAAATAAGCTGAGTAAGGATTATATATAAGGCAATATATGATGTATCACTGGAACATTGCTACCTCCAGGGCTGTGGTGGTTGTTGTTGTTTTTTCAAAGAGTCATTCAGTTTTTTTCATTCACGGATTTATTCTGTGTTAATGTGGGGGATGGTATGCAATGCCCAGACACAGAAATAATGAGAGTTTTCTAGGTATATTCTGTTTATAAATTCATTCAACAGGCAAATTTGCCATCAGTCTTTCTTTTTCTTTACTAGTCCTAGTGGACTTTTTCAAATATCTGCTCTGTCACCTGGGATGCTGGGTATCACTTGCAGTAATTGTCCCATAAGTACATCTTCTGTCACCCTTAGATCTAGAGACAAAGTACCAGGGCTACAAAGGAGAGCCAAGTCCACTCATTCATTCACATAACCAGCATTAATGACATTAACATTGCCTAGAAAACCTTGTGCAAAATTATTTTTTAATTTTTACTTTATACTGCAGTAGAGTTGATTAAGTTGCTGACAAAGGTCCATCCAGTCAAAGCTATGGTTTTTTTCAGTAGTCATGTATGGATGTGAGAGTTGGACTATAAAGAAAGCTGAGCAATGAAGAATTGATGCTTTTGAACTGTGGTGTTGGAGAAGACTCCTGAGAGTCCCTTGGACTGCAAGGAGATCAAATCAGATGATCCTAAAGGAAAACAGTCCTGAATATTCATTGGAAGGACTGATAATGAAGCTGAAACTCCAATACTTTGGCCACCTGATGTGAAGAACTGATTCACTGGAAAAGACCCTGATGCTGGGAAAGACCAAATGCGGGAGGAGAAGGGGACGACAGAGGATGAGATGGTTGGATGGCATCACTGACTCAATGGACATGAGTTTGGGTAAACTCCAGGAGTTGGTGATGGACAGAGAGGCCTGGCATGCTGCAGTCCATGGGGTCGCAAAGAGTCAGACATGATTGAGCGACTGAACTGAACTGAACTGTACTATAAAAAATTAAAAAATTTTAAATATAAATAATAAAATGTGATGTTGCTGCTGCCACTAAGTCGCTTCAGTCGTGTCTGACTCTGTGAGACCCCATAGGTGGCAGCCCACCAGGCTTCCCCATCCCTGGGATTCTCCAGGCAAGAGTACTGGAGTGGGGTGCCATTGCCTTCTCCGAAAATGTGATGTTACCCAGACTGAATGAATGAGTTTTCTGTCAAACTAGCAGTCCTCTTCACATGCTGGAATTTCTTCCCTTCTGTGCTTCGGTTAACACTGTTCCTCTTATCTAAGATTCCCTTTCCTCTGTCCATATCCTCCCAACTGAAATCCATCCTCTCTAAAAACCTTCCCCCTTCAGGAAGCATTCCTTGACTGCCTCAGGACTAACAACATCAATTTGATGAATACCTGTGCATGTGAGAAGGCCAAGAGTGGGTAAAATATAATTCACAGGAGATAAAGGAATTAGGGGACCGAGGAGAGGGCCTTGGGGAATTCTGATACGTTGGGGATGAAGCAAAAAGAGAAAATCAAACAGGCAAAAATGAATCAGAGCAGGATGGTGCTATGTCTGCATTGGGAGGAGCATTTTCTAGGAAGGTGTTTGTACATGGAACTGAGATTAGATTCAAACTCAGTCTAGAACCCTCATTCATCTTTCTTCTCTCACTTGAGGATTTTTTCAACCCTATGGATATCCAATATTCCTTATAAAGTCAAAGACCACATCACCATTGTAGCCAAACAATATAACAACCCCTTCGTATACTACACATACAAATCTCTCTCTCAGGTCTCCTAATTAGTTTTTCTCTCTTTAAGTATCAAGACAAAAAGCACTGATTCTGGTTTGTTTGTTTTTTTTTTTTATGTTGAGAAAATTAAAAACTTTTTCCAGTGTATTGTAAAGGGTCAGTGACAAGGATACTTTTGTGCCCTGAAAAAATTCCACTGTGAGCATTCCATAATAAAATGGGCTTTTGTGCTTTTCATAGATTACAGTTCTTTATACAATGGACTTGTCCAAGTGTCTTCCTGTTTTTCAATCAGTTAAATTTAGAATGATTGTTTCCATCTCTTTTGAGATATGATGTCTAGGAAAGTGAATGCCTACATGGGATACCAGGGTCCAGCAAGTCTGTGAAACTCAGTCATAGCTGGGGTATCACCCAACTGCTGGCCCTTTCTCCTGGGTTTCCCATGGGCATTTTCCCTCAAGGTCATTAGTCTGCAATTCTGTAATATAAACTCCAAGTTTACTCCCATTTTAACACAAACAACCTCCATTTTTATTACAAACCTACTTATTTTTTGAGACATCCTTTGTATGTTTGCTTTATATAACTTTTGCAGTTAAATAATTTGTGATAACTGTAATAAATGGGGAATACATTCAAACAAACAGAAAAAGTATCCATTCTTCCATCTTCACAAAGAACCACTGTTAACAGTTTTGGTATATGTACTTTTATATTTTATTAATATTTATAAATTGATCATATGTTTACATAGATAGATAGGTAGATAGGTAGATATTAGGTGGCTCACTGGTAAAGAATCTGCCTGCAGGAGTCACAGGAGATGCAGGTTTGATCCTGGGTCAGAAAGATCCCCTAGAGGGGGAAATGGTAACCCATTCTAGTATGCTTCGGTAAAATGTCCCGTTAACAGAGGAGCCTGGTGGGCTATAGTCCATGGGTTGACAAAGGGTCAGACACGACTGACCATACAGGTAATAATAACTAATAATATATATATTACATAATTTTATGTGTCTTTTTAACAAAGATGGATGCACACTGTTCTATGGCTTTGAAACTTCTTTTTATCTCTCCATGTTAACTAGAACACTTCTATGTTACTTGATGGCTGGCTATATGGTTTTTGGTTGCATAGATGAGCCATAATTTGTGTACCCAGTTACATTAATTAAACAAGTAGGCCATTAGGCTTCAGCATCACCAGTATCCTGGTAACCTACGTAAGCAAACCAGAATCTATGCCTATAAACTGCCTTGAGGTACAGAAGTCAAAAAGTTAAGGACAAGACAACCAATCACAAACAGATAGCTAGGCTTTATTGCAGCTAGACAGATCAAGGAATTTCCTTTCTTTGCTTTGTACCTTCTTTGTAGATTCCCCCCAAAACCCTCCCCCAGCTCCTGTAGGCTGAGTACTCCTAATTACCATTAGTTTGGCACTGCTCACTGGATTTTATTTTTGCTCAAATAAACTCTTAAAAATTTTAATAGGCCTCAGATTATCATCTAACAACCCCATCCTCTGTTGTTGGAAATCTAAGTGGTAAGAAATCTCGTAAATAATATAATTTTGAATTATTAGCTTTCCTATTAGCCCATTTCTGTCACTTACCCACAGTGTAACCTTAAGCAATTACCTTAACCTCTGTGATCCCGTCTGTTAATTGGGAATAATACAAAGGTTTTCCTCATTGGGTTGATTCTGAGGATTAATGGTGCCTAGCACAGAGCAAAACCTAGGAACTTACATGCTCTTACCCTTCTTCAACCTAATGCTAAATTTGAGTAAGAACAGTTTAATATCTTGGAATGTCCTAAGTTTAAGTTCTGGGCATCCAGGAAAAAAAAAAAAAAAAGATTTCCAGAAAAACTTCTGACTTCAGTTAGTTACATGGATAACAGCTCTTTGGTAGAAGTTACACCAAGTTCTATTGAAGACTCCTGGAAGTCTATGAACTATTTGGTTAGTCTATAGGACTTGAGACAGATTCTGAAGTTTCTGCATGGCCTCTGCTTTTCTCAAAGCATTGGTCTGGGCTTCTTGGCATGACTGGAGACTAGTCTTTTCCTGCTCCGGTGCCTGGGAGGAGGAATAAGACCTGGGATATGAAATTCTGCTCTCCTGTGTGTTGGCCAGGGCCATGCCACACCCCCTGCAAATACAAAACTCTGCCAGTTGTATCACTTTCCACTAGCAACTATCACATGAATAAGTACAAAATAATGATTTTATAAGTAAAGAAACAAAACCATCGCCTTCACCTCATGGGCTCCTATGTGGCAGCCTTACAGAGATTTTTGCTTATTGATTTGAATTTGACTCTTTTAGACATTGTCTGGAAAATTATAGTGAAAAATAATCAAATCTTGAAGAAATTGTGGATTGAAATTGGCCTCTCTTTGTTGATGTTTGGCAGAAGCCAACAAAACTCTGTAAAGCAACTATCCTTCAATTAAAAAATAAATTAATTAAAAATAAAAGAAACTGTCCTCTCTTTGATTTGGGGTCTCCTTTCTCCAGCCTCCACCAACCTTACTCAGAGGGACTGAGACTCCTTGTGAGTTTATAATTCTGTTGATGAAAGAAAAGATAAATGAATATGAGTGGGTTAAAAACTTTGTCCCCTTATAGCTTTTTGGCTATAGAAAAATTATTCAGCTTTTCCTAGGAAAAATACAGAAACTTGTTTTGTTATACATTCAATAACTTGTCTTAAAAAATACTCTGGCACCATTTGCTATTCTAATGAAAAACTTATAATTGTTCTCACGCATGAAGCATTCAACTTAGAAAAGGCCTACTTTGTCCAGCACAGTTTTTGACTTACCATTGCTACAGGGGTAGCACTGTTGATACCCTTGAGTAAGATGCAAGTGACTGAAGAGACAGTGAACAGAACAGCCCTTCCATAGAGGGCTTAAAGCATTGCAACCCACAAAAGATAGATGGGAAAATTCACATGTATATTCTAGATGCAAAGTCTTGTGGTACAAGGTTAAAGTTCTTGAAATGCGTTAAAGACAAACAGTTGCAGCAGAGAATACATTTGCTAATGGGGAAAAGGTAACTGCCCCAGGACCCAAAACTTAAAAAGGGAAGTTGTCCCCTTTAAATGGCTGCCTGTCATAGCTGCCAGGTGAGACCATGGTGCTTTGATTTTATTCCCAATAGGTCTAGAATCTGAGTAGATGTTCTATAATTTCATTCTCATGGAGCATGCATCATTTGTGCTGGTGGCCCAGAGCTCTTATCAATTCATTTCTCATTTCTAAGCAACCGAAGAGACAAAGCAACAGATGGGCCAAGTTCTGCAGGAAAAGTCTCTGAGTGGAGATATTCGCAGCTCCATGCAAAGGCCTAAAAGATCCTGTTGTATTCTGAAATGGTGAGAATTTGAGGAAGGATGATGCTAAAGATAAAGATGGCATTAGATAATGCTGAAGAGTTTCCGTCAGTTCAAAAGGATTAGATTAATTCTATAGCCAATAGGGGTTTTGTGCAAATGAACGCCAAGAGACATTCTTTTAGGTTGACCAATTAAAGGCAGAAGAGCCTTAGACAGTAGGTGTTGTTGAGGCTCCAAAAATCAGGCCCCACTTTCAGCATAGAATGCATAAAAGTGATTTTGTTCCATTCCCTTCCTTTCTCATCCCTTTCCTTGGGCCCCTGGATCCCTCTCTATGTCTCTGAACCCAGGGTTTCAACCATCTGTGCTTCCATGCCTACTGAATGTGACCAAAATATGCCAGCAAGTTCTTTTTCTCATAGAACTCTGCATTCTCCTAGCTGATTGGTCAAGCATTCTGTATTTGAAGATATAGTATTCCTACCCTCTTAGCTAATGTATTTTGCATTTCATTTGAGGCCCTCAGTCACAGAACCAGAAGAACTGAGTAAAGGTGAATATTTTAGGTCCTGTAGAACCCACAGGAGGAGGCATGTATTAGCTGGAAGGACTGCAAGATGCCTCCAATCCCAAGAGGCTTGAAGTATCTTATTTCAATCATCATATGTACTAGAGAAAACAATAATGTGAAGGAGGCACATATGCAGGGAGCATTGGAAAGGAGCATTATCTTGCTCTTAGAGTGACCTGGTTAATTGTCTCTGTCACACGGAGAATATGTGTACTAATGTTTACTCTCAGGACCATGGTACGCTCATGTATTCACTGGATCTCATAATACAAAAGGATTGTAAATGATCAGATGAATCAGTTTAATTCTCTAAGGATTCTGTCTACAAACTACACTTACTAGTAAACTGAATGCCCATCACCAGAAAGCCAATTTCTCACACATTTCCACTACTGTCAATTTAGTTATCAAAGGTCAGATTCATTTTTTTCCTAAAGTCATTTATGCCCATTGTGATTTTAAGGTATTTATGTATTTTAATTTGTTTTGTTTTCTTTTCTAATTGGGATATAGTTCCTTGACAGTATTGTGTTATCTTCTGCTGTACAATGAAGTGAATCAGCTATACGCATACGTATATGCCCTCCCTCTCAAGCCTCTCGCCCACTCCACCTCCGTTCCACCCCTCTAGGTCATCACGTAGCAGCAAGCTGAGCTCCCTGTATTGTACAGCAGCTTCCCACTAGCTGTGTACATGTCAATTCTAATCTCCCAGTTCATCCCACTCTTCCCTTCCCCTCCATGTCCACACATCCTTTCTTTCTATTTGCATCTCTATTCTTGCTTTAGAAATAGGTTCACCTGTCTATTTTCCTAGATTTTAAATATATGCCTTAATATATAATATTTACTTTTCTCTTTGTGGATTTAGAAAATCCACAAAAAAAAATCTCGATTTAAAAAGGGCGGAGGAAGCAGAGATCAAATTGCCAACATCTGTTGGATCATAGAAAAAGCAAGAGAGTTCCGGGAAAACATCTACTTCTGCTTTATTGACTACGCCAAAGCCTTTGACTGTGTGGATCACAAGAAACTGTGGAAAATTCTTAAAGAAATGGGAATACCAGACCACTTGACCTGCCTCCTGATAAATCTGCATGCAAGTCAAGAAGCAACACTTAAAACTGGACATGGAACAACAGACTGGCTCCAAATCGGAAAAGGAATACATCAAGGCTGTATATTGTCACCCTGCTTATTTAACTTACATGCAAAATACATCATGCAAAATGCCAGGCTGGATGAAGCACAAGCTGGAATCAATATTGCTGGGAGAAATATCAATAACCTCAGATATGCAGATGACACCACCCTTATGGCAGAAACAAAGAGGAACTAAAGAGCCTCTTGATGAAAGTGAAAGAAGAGACTGAAAAAGTCGGCTTAAAATTCAACATTCCGAAAACTAAGATCATGGTATCTGGTCCCATCACTTCATGCAAATAGATGGGGAAACAATGGGAACAGTGACAGACTTTATTTGGGGGGCTCCAAAATTGCTGCAGATGGTGACTGCAGCCATGAAATTAAAAGACGCTTGCTCCTTGGAAGCAAAGCTATGACCGACCTAGACAGCATATTACAAAGCAGAGACATTAGTTTGCCAACAAAGCTCCGTCTAGTCAAAGCTATAGTTTTTCCAGTAGTCGTGTATGGATGTGAGAGTTGGACTCTAAAGAAAGCTGAGTGCCGAAGGTTTGACGCTTTTGAACTGTGGTGTTGGAGAAGACTCTTGAGAATCCCTTGGACTACAAAGGGATCCAATCAGTCCATCCTAAAGGAGATCAATCCTGAATATTCATTGGAAGGACTGATGCTTAAGCTGAAACTGCAGTACTATGGCCACCTGATGGAAAGAACTGACTCATTGGAAAAGACCCTGATGTTGGGAAAGATTGAAGGAGGGAGGAGAAGTAATGACAGAGGATGAGATGGTTGGATGGCATCACTGACATGATGGACATGAGTTTGAGTAAGCTCCAGGAGTTGGTGATGGGCAGGGAAGTCTGGCGTGCTGCAGTCCATGGTGTCACAAAAAGTCAGACACATATGAGTGAGTGAACTGACTGATACAATATTTGTTTTTCTCTTTGTGACAGTCTGTCATCTGTATGACAGACTCTAGGTCCATCCACATCTCTACCAATAGTACATAAACCAGTAAAATATAAGTTAAGATTGTAAACCTTTGAAAAATTTAAATTTATACTTTGGAAAGATTCCATCAAGGTAAATCAGTAAGAAAAATGGAATTAAAAAAAAAAAGAAAGGAAGCACAAAGACTGACAAATTAGAGGGGACAAGATTATTCTAAAGATTGGAGTACAAATTTTAACACTCTTTCACAATAGATAGAGTTCAGAGACCACTCTGCATTATGCAAATACCTGTGATCCTATCTTTCCCCAGTGTTTATAAGGTGATTTGAAACATTAAAGAAAATTTTATCGCTTCCATGTTTCATTTAAAATGTGATCTGAGACTGATTAAACATTTTTCCAACTCGACTTTTATTAGACTTTTTTATTTTTTTTAATTTTATTTTATTTTTAAACTTTACAATATTGTATTAGTTTTGCCAAATATTTAAATGAATCTGCCACAGGTATACATGTGTTCCCCATCCTGAACCCTCCTCCCTCCTCCGTCCCCATACCATCCCTCTGGGTCATCCCAGTGCACCAGCCCCAAGCATCCAGTATCGTGCATAAATTCAGTATATGCAAAACCATCTGGCAATCTTTTGAAAAATGCAGATTATTGAGCCTTGAGCCCTCTAGAGATTCTGATTAGAGGTCTGGATCAAGGTCCAGGATCTGAGTTTTTAAAAAGCTCCCCAGGAAATTCTGATCACAGAAGTTAGACACACAGGATTTGACACTCAGTCAGTAACAAATTCCAACCAATTTGAACTTTCTCATTTATAGCAACATGTCTACAGAAAAAAAAAAAAAAAAAGGCAACATAAATTGTTGTTGGACAAGCATTTCACTCTCCCAAGTCAGCTTGGTTTTAGATATTATTTTTTGAAATTTTTACTAGATCATATGTTTCTACAAAGAACAAGGTAGTTTTAGAGTTAAGATCAAAAGAGGTTCTCTGAAGATGGAGAGTAAAAACATTAACATCTCCATTATTTTAAACTTAGTAAACATCCATTTAGTGAAAAGATCAACCAAAAGTTTCACTGATGGTAAAACAGCAAATATGGCAAATGCTTTCAGAATATTTTGTATTATCTTATCAATCACAGATTTGATGACAGGAAGATTTCACAGGTTCACCAGGTCATTGGCTTCTGCATATTAAGGCTGTTCTAACACATCAAAGACTAGATCCTAGTTCTGGGAAATTTGGGAGTCTGAGAGTCTTGAGGTATTATTTGTTCAATTCTCTTCCAGGAATAATGATTTTTCAATCACCCCAGAAGGCTGTGTATCTAACGTTTATTCAGTTTTAGTATTTATGTCACCATCTCAGTGATTTATTAATACCTTTTTAAATGAGTCACATGGCTTTGCTTGTAAATGCCTTCTGGGGTTTTACAAACCACTCTAAAATCTATTCCAAAATTATCCTATCATCTAATCTCATTTTCTGTTCCTGGTTTATAATGCAACTAGAAAAATAATATTTTGTTACTCACACTATGCCACCCTAAACCCTCAGAGAATTGAATAACATACATTATTATTGTTGTTTGGTCTGACTCTTTTGTGACTCCATGGAGTGTAACCCACCAGGCTCCTCTGTCCATGGGACTTCTCAGGAAGAATACTGGGGTGGGGAGCCATTGTTTTTTCCAGGGGATCTTCCCAACCCAAGGATCAAACCCTCAGTTCCTGCATTGGCAGGCAGTTTCTTTACCACTGAGACACCAGGAGAGCCCCAGGGAAGCTCATACAGAATTATTATATACTATTAAAATCAAGTGATGAGTCAGGTAGTCTGATATACAAGATGATTTTTTTTAAAAACAAAAACCTTTCTATTTTTCCTTAGAATGCATAGTTTTCTCCCTCTCCTTTGGCAGTAGATTTACATTTAAAACTATATGTTTCTGAGGTTAATATTAAATAAGTTTCCCCATGTGGTCACACACTAATAGTCGAGAAAGTCAGTTCCATGTTTTACAGATTGACAAGGGAAGATAGTCTGATTTATGGATATAGGCATATACTTTGTTCAATTTTGAATTAACATTCAGGATGAAAATTAATTCCCAGGTACTTTTTCTTAGAAGACTGTGTGTTCTCCCAAATTCAAAGAGTTACTTTGCATCAATCCATCACCTGTTCAGTCCTGCAATTTGTGTCTTCCAGAAGAATGTCTTTATTGCCCTCTTATTGAACTATCTCTGCTAAATCCAGACATAAGCTTTCATATCTCAGTTTTCAAGCAGCAAAGCCTCCTTTGGACTGGGTACTATAAGAACATATAAATATCAGTTGTATAAGTGCTTGGCATAGAAGCCATGTGTTCTGAAAATGAAGACAGGGTAGGTGAGGGTAAGGATGGAATGGATGGTTGTGTTTACTTATTAGTTTCTCATTCTAACCTGTGTGTGTGTGTGCGTGCGCGATTAATGTGCCATCCTTTTTAGAGCTCTTGTAATTTTAGTGTTGAGAATGCTTTTTATTCTTTGCTATCTAATTGACTTTTAAATCCCACAGATGACTGTGGAATTCTTATCAAGATACACAACATTCCTACAAATCATCAGTCTTCACACATTGCTGATACAATCAGGCTCCATCTAACTCCAGTCGTGGGTTTCTAGAATTCACTGCAAGGTCTTTGACCTTGACTGTCTCTGCTGATTCTGCACTCATGTGGAGCCTGTTGAAAACATTCCTTCCTGTTTAGCCTATACTTTATTGAAAGGAACTATATCATGCCATCTGTCTTCCTTGTCCAGACCCACCACATATGTCTGCTTTTCCAGAACTACTGTGTACAAGGGAGATGCTAGAGTCTGGACATCTCTGGGCTTTACCTGAAGAGTCACACATTTCTCATTTCGTCCAACTGGGAACTGCTGTAAAGTGTAAGTGAAAGTCACTCAGTCATGTCCATCTCTTTGCGACCCTAAGGCCTATAGAGTCCATGGAAATCTCCAGGCCAGAATACTGGAGTGGGTAGCCTTCTCCTTCTCCAGGGGATCTTCTAGACCCAGGGATTGAACACAGGTCTCTCACATTGCACACGGATTCTTTACCAACTAAGCTATCAGGGAATTGTTGGAGATTAGGGAAAACCAGGACACAAGGGTAGTTCACAGGGACCAATCCCAACTTTCAACTCTATTATTGATCTCTTGCATGCTTTCTTTTCCTCATGGAAGCATTATATATACTAAGATCCAAAAAAGGGCTGATTTTTAAAATAAGATCGTTCTGTACCCAATTACCCTTGAGTAAAAGCTTTAGATATCCCTCAATTCCAAACTTTTAGATCTTTCACATTATACTTTTTCTCCCATGAACTTGAAAATTTCTTTTGAAGCTCAAAAGCCATGAATTGACTCTTCTCCATTTCATGCCGTGTCTTCTCTGAGGAAAAGAAGGCAGAAAGTTTAATTCATGATATGGGTAAAGTTGAGAGTTGGGGGGCACATTTTGTGGATGGGGTGAAGTTCAAAGGTGTGAGTATCAAAAAATATTGTGGAGAAACCACATTCTTTAGGACAAAGTCCAAAAATTTAAAAAAACAAAAAGAAAAAAATTATCTCACGACATTGGTATGAAAAGAAGCTGTGACATGCTTCTCAACATCCTGCCAAGAAACTTTAGTTTTTAAAACAATAGGAAATAAAAGCAATGACATCACTCTGATGCAACAAATTCAGTACCATTATCCTTGGCCATTAAGCATGCAAGCATGAAGACATTCACAAATATATCTCCAGAACTCTGCTTTCAGACCTAGCCCCTGTCAACTGAAGGTCACTAATTTCTAAGATGCTATTTTTTTTTTGAATATTATTGGTTTAGATTGGTTTAGTATTATTGATTTAGTTTCCCTGGTGGCTCAGTGGTAACAAATCCACTTGCAATGTAGGAGATGCAGGTTTGATCCCTGGGTCGGGAAGAACCCCTGGAGTAGGAAATGGCACCCAACTCTAGAATTCTTGCCTGGAAAGTCCCATGGACAAAGGAATATGGTGGAGTACAGGCCATGAGGTCACAAAAGAGTCTGACAGGACTGCGCGACTAAACACCAACGATAATTGGTTTAAAATGTCTTGTTAGTTTCTGCTGTACAATGAAGTAAGTCAGTTGTATGTATACATATATTCCCTATATGCTTCTCATTTTCCACTGATAAAATTTTTTTTTTTTTAATTTTAGGAGGCAAACCATGAAATGCAAATAGAAGTCAGAATGAGTTCAGCAGAATGGCAAGCCTCGTTCCATATAGCTTTGAAGCCTCTTGCAATAATATGAGAGGAACTAATGAAATGGGAACTGGGAAAGCTTGCAAAACGCACCTGGTGAGCAAGCCCACAATCTCCCTCGCCTGCTCTCTCTTATATTATAAAAATGAACAGGCTTAGTTCTCTTGCCAAGGGCCGCTTTCCCCCACTTATCCTGTTACATTAACATTTGTGCTGGCTCTCATTTGCTGCTTGTTCTTCAGAGTGAGGTTGCCACAGTGAAACTTGGAGGTGGTCTCTCCTTGGTTAGACTGCCCCCCTCCATCCTCCTGGACTGCCCCTCCATTGCCTGGTTCCCACATCCATGGAAGTTAAGTTTGATTGGACTCTTTGGGTCCAACAGAGTGTGATATTTTCAACTGGCCATTTCTCTGGGGGAAGAAACGAAAAAAAACAAAATGAGACAGGGAAGGAGAGAAGGTTATGGCACTCTGTCTACAGTAGAAGTGGATTTTTTAAAAAACTGTAAATTTGAAAACCACAGTTCTGGCTGTCTTTTTGTAACGGGGCAGACTGTATAGTCAAGGACCCAGCTCCACCACCTCCTGCCCACCCTCCACTGTGGTCTCCTGGGTGCTTCTCTTCTCACACACTTTTCCATTCCAGTGATTGACAAAGAATGTGGAATAAGTAGCCACCACCTATGGTGTTTTGAACAAAATCAATGCCTGGCACCTTCCAACGGAAGACAGAACGTTCAGTAGATTTTATGAACTCTCAATGCTTTGAGTACGAATCTTCAGGGGAGGAGGCAAATGGAGAGTAAGATGGGCAGAAAAGGCAAGAAAAACCCTGAATATCTTCTAAGGCATCACAGAACTTTTGATGACTTTGCCCTAGCCTGGGAAATGTCTCACTGGATTGTGGGCTGCATTGAAATAGATGCCTTTTATGTTACAGTAAAAGTAAATAAATTAAAAGGAGGAAGATTAAATCCATAATTATTTCATTCTTTGAGAACCTTCATACTGTTGTTTTCATGAATGAAAATGACTTGAATAGTGACAAAGGAGATAGGGAGGATGGAGTCCATTGGAGAGCAAAAGCAATCTCAAGTGGCTTCATTTTGTGTCACTAAGATCAGATTCTACTTCTGTCTCTTCGCCAGTACCCAGCTATGGGGGACATTCTCACCATCTGATACAATTGGGCTTACCTCGTGGTGACTTCTGGTCAAATTTGTCTACAGTGTCTAAACAGTTTTAATCTCTCTATTCTTAAGCATAATGTTAGATTTCACCCCTCCATCTTCCCAAATAGAATATAAACTATTTAATTGTCTACATCCAAAGGCCTCTAAAGCAAGTATACTGTAGATAATTACCCTCCTCTGGCTGGCTTTTATGCATCTCTAATGAAATATGTCTAAACATTACTCACAGTGATATTGCCTTTTTGATCTAATTGCAAATTATGAAAATGTGTTCTTACTGTACTATTATACCCCTTCTTTTTAAAAAATGTTTTCTTCCATATTGGAGTATAGTTGATTAACAATATTGTGTTAGTTTCAGGTGTACAGCACAGTGATTCTGTTTATTTTTACCCCTTCTTGAAAGTCAAAAGTTAAAGGAAACAACAAAGCATTTATTCTGTCATTTTCTTTTCTATAAAATGAATCTTAAAGAAGATGTTTCTTTACAAAGAATGTGAGTTTTGAATTGCAGGTGGAATGACAAAATTAGAAAATCACCATTGTGCAACGATCAAGAAAGACTACTAAAACTAATAGATTGAATGTTGTTAGGGGACAAAATGATCTCACGATGTCAAATATCATTCAGATCAGATCAGATCAGTCACTCAGTCGTGTCCAACTCTTTGCGACCCCACGAATCGCAGCACGCCAGGGGATTAATTTTCAAAGTATTCAAACAGTTCATGCAGTTCAATACAAAAAAAAAAAAAAAATCAAGTGAAAAGTTGGGCAAAAGACTTAAATAGACATTTCTCCAAAGAAGACATACAGATGTTCAATAAACACATGAAAAGATCCTCAACATCACTAATTATTAGAGAAATGCAAATCAAAACTACAATGAGGTATCACTTCACACTGGCCAGAATGGCCATCATCAGAAAATCTACAAACAATAAATGCTGGAGAGGATGTGGAGAAAAGGGAACCCTCCTACGCTGTTGGTGGGAACGTAAATTGGTAGAGACACTATGAAGAATGGTATGGAGGTTCCTCACGAAACTAAAAATAGAACTACCGTATGACCCAGCAATCCCATTCCGGGCATATACATGGAAAGAATCATAATTTAAAAAGGTCCATGCACCCTATTGTTCACTACAGCACTATCTACAATAGCCAGGAAATGGAAGCAACCTAAATGTCCATCAGCAGAGGAATGGATAAAGACGATATGGTACATGCATATTATATAGTAGAATATATATATTACTCAGCCATAAAAACGAGCAAAATAGTGCCATCTGCAGAGGTGTGGATAAACCTAGAGACTGTCATACAGAGAGAAGGAAGTCAGAAAGAAAACAAATATCATACAATATTACTTATATGTGGAATCTAGAAAAATGGTACAGATGAATTTATTTGCAAAGCAGAAATAAAGACACAAATATACAGGAAAGCGTATGGATACCAAGGGAGAAGGAGGAGGTGGGATTAATTGGAAGATTGGGATTGACATATATGCACTATTATGTATAAAATAGATAATTAATTAGAACCTACTGTATAGCACAGGGAACTTAGTTCAGTGCTCTGTGGTGACCCAAATGGGAAGGAAATCTAAAAATTTGGGGGGATATATGTATATGTATAAATGATTCACTTTGCTGTACAGCAGAAACTAACACAACATTGTAAAGCCACTATACACCAAAGCAAATTTTAAAAAATCTCATTTCACACAGTTGCCAATCCAAAGAGAAAAATGCATTTTTACTGTAGAAATGTCTCATGGTCCCTTTGGATCATATGATCAAGTTTAGCATCACTAATAGGACCCCTTGGCACTGTGCAATAAAAAGGGCATAGCATCATCTGTGGATTATTTTTGCTGAAAATGTTTAACTGAAATATAAACAAGCCCTTGGACTTCACATCCAGTTAATGGAAACAAAAGGGAGAGTCACAAGTTAAACTACCCCACAAAGAAATAAGAAGACAAGTCTAGAAAGTAGAACATTCTACAAGAAAATCAGTTTTGTCTCTTCTAAAAGTCAAAGTTAAAACAAAAAGTTAGGAGAACTGTTCTAATATAGAGAAGCTAAAGATACATAATCAAATTTAATGGGTAAAGTTGGATTGGATTATATTTCAGAAAAAAAAAGTACTGTAACAAGATTTGGTTGACAATCTGAAATTTTTGAATATGGAGGATATTGAATGATATTAAGAAAATATGGTTAATTTTCTTAGATGTGATGAAGGTACTGAAATTATATATTATAGGAAAGTGTCTTGGGTTTTACAGACACAAACTGACATGTTTAGAAGTGAAATGTTATAATACCTACAATAAATTTATGAATAGTTCACAAACAGGTTAGGATACAAGCTACCACACACTTTTCTTTCAACTTCTCTGTACATTTGAAAATTATTTCAAAGTAGAAGGTTGGGGGAGGGGTGGGAGTTAAGTCAATGGAAGAGAATGCCTTCAATAGAAGAACATTCCTGCCTACTTTTCTGTGGGGCACGCCTTCATTTTCATCTCATCCTAGCAGAGATACTTAGTGTCTTAATGATTTACATAAAGCACTACCATTGGCTTTGTGGTTCCTGTTTCTGTGGGTTCTTCTTGAGTAAATATCCTTAAAAGGTCCATTTTTATAGATATATATTTAAACCTGACAATCTAGTAAGTGCTGTAAGGAACAATTAAAAAGCAGAGACATTACTTTGCCAACAAAGGTCCATCTAGTCAAGGCTATGGTTTTTCCAGTGGTCATGTATGGTATGAGAGTTGGACTATAAAGAAAGCTAAGCACCAAAGAATTGATGCTTTTGAACTGTGGTGTATGGGAAGACTCATGGTATTCCCTTGGACTGCCAGGAGATCCAACCAGTCCATCCTAAAGGAGATCAGTCTTGGATGTTCATTGGAGGGACTGATGCTGAAACTCCAATACTGTGGCCACCTCATGTGAAAAGCTGACTCATTGGAAAAGACCCTGATGCTGGGAAAGACTGGGGGCAGGAGAAGAAGTAGGATGAGTAGGACGACAGAGGGTGAGATGGCTGGATGGCATCACCGACTCGATGGACATGGGTTTGGGTGGACTCCAGGAGTTGGTGATGGACAGGGAGGCCTGGTGTGCTGTGGTTCATGGGATCGCAAAGAGTCGGACATGACTGAGTGACTGAACTGAACTGAACTGAAGGAACAATCGACCAACTCTAAAATGAGCCTCCTTATTCCAACTTACAGATCCATGTCTTAGAATGAAATGCCAGATGGCATCTTCAAGAATATTCCTCAGGACACAGATCTATCCTTGATACAACTTTCCTTTGTTGTTGTTTTTCTGTCGCTAAGTCATGTCTGACTCTCTGCGACCCCATGAACTATAGCCTGCCAGGTGGTCCCTCTGTCCATGGAATTTTGCAGGGAAGAATACTCGAGTGGGTTACCATTTTCTTTTCCAGGGGATCTTCCCAACCCAGAGATTAAACCAGCATCTCCTACATTGGTAGGTGGATTCTTTACCACTGAACCAAGAGAGAAACCTCTTTTCTCATAACACCTTAAATACTTTTAACTCTAAACCTGGTATTGTTTGGTTGTTCTGTATTGCCAAGACTCCCTGAGCCTCACTATTTTTATTTACAAGGTGGCAATATCACTGGCTTCCTTGCTCACCTCCCATGGTTGCAATTGATCAAATCAGAGATACCTGAGACTGTGCTTTGAAATCCACCAGATACACACACTGCAGGATTATTTAATTAAGTGCCTCAGTACTAACTGACGGAATTTCTCATTTTGCGTTGTCCCATTTCTAATACCACCTTCATCCTATTACATTTTATTTTTAAGGTTTCCTGGAATGATCACTGGGGTGCATGGGTCTTTTTGAATTACGGTTTTCTCCACATATATGCCTAGTAGTGGTTTGCTGGATGATATGGTAGCTCTATTTTTAGTATTTTGGATAAAGAAGATGTGGTTTGTGTACACAGTGGAATATTACACAGCCATTAGAAGGAACAAAATTGGGTTATTTGTAGAGACGTGGATGAACCTAAGGACTGTCATACAGAGTGAAATAAGAGAAAGAGAAAAACAAATATCATATATTAACATATATGTGGAATTTAGAACAATGGTACAGATGACCCTATTGGAAACACGGATGTAGAGAACAGATGTGTGGACATGAAGGGGGAAAGGAATGGGGTTAGATGAATTGGGAGATTGGGATTGACATAAATATACTACCATGTGCAAAACAAATAGTGGGAACTTGCTGTGTAGCACAGAGCTCAGCTCAGCGCTCTGTGATGACCTAGAGGGGTGGGGTGGGGGATGGTGGGAGGGAGGGGCTATATGTATAGTATTGCTGATTCCCTTCGCTGTGCAGCAGAAACTAACACAATACTGTAAAGCAATTGTACCCCAATAAAAAATAATAATAAAGTTTCCTGGAATTTAAAATATACCAAATGAAATATGCGTAACTCTTCTTGTTGTTTTTTCCTTTATGACAATGTTCAACGACATTTTGGTACTCCCTTCGTATTCCTGGAGTGTCCTCACAATGTCCTCTAGGAATGGAAAGTGTTATTTTTGTGTCAATTTCTGATTTAAGAATGGGCAGAGGGGATTCTGTACCTTGCCCGTGGTCACAGAAACACCGTAGAGGCAGAGGTGGTCCTAAGAACTCCTGATTCCCCCTGGATGCCGCAGGCTGTGCTGCCTGTGTTTACCACATCTGCACACGTCAGCAAGTTGGTCTTGTAGCTTTTCCAGCATCACTTGTGATTTCGTCAGGGGCAGGGTGGGGACATGCCATGAGATTCCTTTTGCAGCAGCTGGACTGGATCTCTGGGGGCCCTGCTGCCAAGCCTGTCCCTTTCTTGCTGTGTGTTGTGCAATCCTCTCTCCTCCGCCCCACACCCAGACACCAGCTGGGCAGAGCGAGGAGTGGGAAGAGGGTGGGGGATACGGAACCCAGGCCAAGAGGGTGTCAAATAACAAAACCAAGTGGCCCAACACACTGTACCCTAGGAAAATAACATTTTGGACTGCCTTTAACATGACTGAATGGTATACATCATCTTAAAAGAAGCATTTCTCTGAATGATCTGTTGGACTGATCTTGGTTTGGATGTTACAGCATTTCTCCCCTTATTCACTGCAGACTGATTTATTTTTAAAAACATGCTTGCATTAACTAAACAAGGCATTAAGGTATATAGGCTCCTGTAAAACTAAGAATAAATGGAGTTTCTTGATAATGATAATGATGATAACTAATTTTGTGAGGTATTGTATTAGTCCAAGCTTTTTGTGATGAAAGTCTCCAAAAACTTCAGTGCTGCTTTATGGAGTAGCCTTCTAAGAACCATATTGCTACAATGACAATACCTGTGATTTGTGGTTGAATTATTAGACTGTGGTTGAACTATTAGAACAGACACATGTTCTGTATTACTCAAATATTTGTAACTTGAACCTGAGTTTACAAAGAATTATTTTATCTTTGTAAAGATCATTTTTTCCTCGTTTCTGATAGATTTCAACGTTCAGCATGTCCTTCTCATATCTCTGATTCATTTCAAGTCCTGTATCAAACAAATAATCATTTGAATGTAACTTAACCTTCAAAAATGAAAATGTTCTTTTTGTAACAATTTGTACTTTTCATGATATAAACCTCCAGTTCCAATCAGTCTGTTTTAGAAAGATTTATAATATTGGCTTTTGATAAAGTTAAACCATTTGTATCACTGAGTACTTACATCTGGCCACATGCAGTTTCACTTAAACTACAGGTTTTCCTTGCTGGTCTTAGAATTCTAGTATGAATCAGGCTATCCATCAAAATAACAAACAATGGGCAGGAAAATCATTATATGCCTCAGAAATCCACATCAGATAATAATCAAAATCTCTTATAGTGTCAAACAAAACTTGTTTGTCATTTGTTAAACATGTGTTTGATTTTCATGGGTAGTCTCAACTGCATATTATTCAATTATTTTACTCACTAAGTGGGACTTCATCACTATCATTTTAAAAATTGTTATTGTAAATTAATTTTTGAGTTAAAAAATACCTTGTCAAATAGTGTCTGCAGATTCGGATCTAGAAAAGGTAATCATATTAAAAACTGGTTTGCAAAGCAAGTTCAACTCCATTTTAATTCCCAATTTAATCCTTTTTCCTCCTCAGACCCAGGGATCTTAACCTCCCGTGTCATGCACATAAGAGAGAAAGTCTAAGTTTTCCTAGCTTTTGATGAATTGGTTCAACTTTTAGTTCTCCCAGGAATGTTTGAATGGATAGTTGGGGACACTAGGGCTTTTTGGGGACCTACTATTTCCATTGTGAAGAGATAATGCTTTACTTAGTGTAAGATCAGCCTAACAGAGTCCCTAAGTTAGAGTGGCCACATGTCCTCACCTATGGTCAACATTGGTCTTAGATATGATGCTTTTTCACTGAGCCCAGACACGCCCTTAGAATTCTTGTTGGTCCAGTTCTCAGGTCAGTACTACTGGTTGACTGAGCCTTACGTGCAAGACAAGATTTATTTTCCTCTTCATTGGTGTAAATTTCTGACATCTGGCCAATAAAAGCTAAGAGAGTACCCCAAAAGAGTTAATAACTTTACTGACTTTCCTTTCAAATGTTGAAAGTAGAGTAATGAAGAAGGGCAGGGTTGTGTCGTCTGGGCTAGCTTAGGTTCACTGTCGCACCTGGGGTCTATCTTGACTCAGTATAGATCAAGCAATTAAAGTTACACCAAGTCCCCTACATACGAACGAGTTCTGTCCTCAGAGCATCTTCATCAGTCCAATTTGTTCAAAAGTCCAACAAAGTTAGCCTAGGTACCTAACTAACACAGTCAGCTATATACCGCGGTTTTTATGCTTATTTCTGGATATTCTGAGCTTGAAATAAAGATGTACCACTGTACTCTGTATAGTGTGTGTGTGCATGCATGCTAAGCTGCTTCAGTAGTGTCCGACTCTGTGTGAGTCTATGGACTGCAGCCTTCCAGGCTCCTCTGTCCATGGAATTCTCCAGGCAAGAATAGTGGAGTGGGTAGACATTCCCTTCTTCAGAGTACCTTCCCAACCCAGGGATTGAACCCAGGTCTCCTGCATTGCAGGCAGATTCTTTACCCTCTAAACCACGAGGGAAGCCTCAACCTATACATACTGTACCCAAAGTACACAAAAGCACAATCACTTCAGAGGCTGCACGCACATGACAGTGTGCCAGACACGTGGTCTAACTTACGTGATGGGACGTGCAGACCCACATTTGTATCTCCGGAAGTTTGCAACTTTAAGGTTTGGACATAGGGGATTTACTGTAAAGTAAAACCTTGAATATTTAGATATTAAGGTATCACAATCCTTTATTAATTGAACTGTTCCATCCTTTGCTTCAAGAAATGGGATAGCCATCAGAAAACTAACTGGTGGAAGGACTTTGGTAACAAAACAGAGGACAATCATAAATAATACCCTGGGTTTATAATATTTTTCCTCCAAACCTTACCCTTTATAAACAGTTTCCAACTATCTCTAATTTTGGTTTCTCTAAGCTTACCTCTTCTGTATCCCACCCTAGACTGACCTTTCTAGGTATCACTCTACCCCTTCACTTCAGTGCTCTGAAACTTACAACCTTGTTGTTAATAAAATCCAAACTCCTTAGCCTGACTTTCAAGACCATACAACCTAAACATACTTTTCTGTGTTTTTTCTTTAAAAACTATTCCACGTTGGCTCTTTATATTACCTGTACTATACACTTTCTTCCAGATTTGCTTTTTATTTTTCTACCTAAATGTGTTCACTCACTCCATTCATGCCTGGAAAGCCTTCCTACTTTTTTTTTTTTCAAATGCTATCCATCACTTTAATTCCAAATCCAGATGTACCTTGATCACAAAATCTTCCTAGGACATCACAGGTAACAAAGATTTCTCTCAAAATATTCAATATGCTAATTTTTTACCCATTCAGTTTTTCATGCCATTTTCCAAGGATGCAGTAAGTTCCACAATTGCCTCAGGCACTGACTCTATTGTTCAGTCACTAAGTCATGTCCAACTCTTTGAGACCCCATGGACTGCATCAATGCCAGGCTCTCCTGTTCTTCACTATCTCCCAGAGTTTGCTCAAATTCATGTCCATTGATTCAGTGATGCTATCTAACCATCTCATACTCTACTGCCCTCTTCTCCTTTTGTCTTCAATCTTTCCCAACATCAAGGCCTTTTCCAAAAAGTCAGCTCTTTGCATCAGGTGGGCAAAGTATTGTAACTTCAGCTTCAGCAACAGTCCTTCCAATGAATATTTAACACTAATTTCCTTTAGGATTGACTGGTTTTATTTCCTTGCAGTCCAAGGGACTCTCAAGAGTCTCCTCCAACACCACAGTTCAAAAGCATCAATTCTTTGATGCTCAGCCTTCCTTATGGTCCAACTCTCACATCCATACATGACTACTGGAAAAGCCATAGCTTTGACTAGATGGATCTTTAACGGCAAAATGATATCTCTGCTTTTTAATATGATATCTGGGTTGATGATAGGTTTCTTTCCAAGAAGCAAGCATCTTTTAATTCATTTAATTTAATTTCACTGATTCTGGGGGGGAGGGTGACAACTGATAAATTATAGACCTAGGCATAAAAATCCAAGTCCATTGCAACTAGAACCTATGTCTCAATGAAAACATTTGCACTCTACTTTCTTTCAGAAGTAAGCCTGTAAAATGGAGAAGTGCATGGAAATTACAAACCTATATAAGCTCAATTTACTAAGTAGAACCATAAATAATACATGTGTAGAATGGGGGTGTTTAAACTGCTGTAATCATTCCACCTTGAGAGTTTTGTGATGATACAGGACTGCACAAATAAACAGAGTTTGGTCCATCATAACATTCTATGCCCATGTAATCAGTCATGGCAGATTTCCTTGCAAGAATAAGCTGGATACATGACTATTTGTTAGGGATCTGTGGTGGTAAGCAACAGGGACTAACTCCATACAACCTTTAAGTGAAAGAAAATTTGTTGGAAGGATAAGTAGTGAGCACATACTTGGAGAGATAATCACAAAAGCAAACTCAGAAAGAAAGCAGGGCAACTCTGAGATTCTTTCTTCCTCTCTTTCTTTCTTCCCATCCTTCCTCCATTCTTTCTTAGTTTCTGTCTTCCTTCTTTCCTTCCAATTCTTCTTTTCTAATTTAATTTTTATTTTACATTGGAGTATAATGGATTTACAATATTGTGTTGGTTTCAGATGTACAGCCAAGTGGTTCAGTTAAACATACACATATAACCATTCTTTTTCAGATGCTTTTCCCATTTAAGTTATAATCAACAACTTACTCTATACCACAGAGAACTCTACTGAATATTCTGAGGTTCTTTCTACATAGAAAAAACTCTGGCTGGCCTTCTCTGAGTACCATTATTGGGTTGAGATAGCTCCAATCATTTTATAAGTTGAAACCTAGTTTCACTCCATTGTCCAGCCCCCAAGAGAAAGAGTCCAGTGGGTCACCATAGATCACATACTTGGCCCTGAGTACCCTGATTGACAGTCTCACCAAGAATGCACTCAAAGGCAGAGAAATCACTCTCCAAAATGAAGAATGGATTCTGGGCAGCAAGAATTACACTAATAAATGACCATCACAACTTAAAATATTCTAACTGAAGAAGCCGACAAACTACTAGAATTACATTGACAGAAAGAAAGACCCAATAGCACTTTGGGAGACTTTTTTTTTCTTTTAGTATAATTTTTTTAATTTGCTGAGATGCTAAGTTTTCTTTGGGTGGAGAGAATGCCCCGCTGACCTGTAGAAAGCCTTTTTCCAGCCCTGTTTCTGAGCTCTTGGAAGCCGTTTCTAGTTATCTGTGCTTGCATGTAACCCAGCTAAACTTCCAGTTGCCTTTTCTTTTTCTGTATCTGGACTTACCACTCCCCTTCCATTAACCTTTTAGTCCATCTGCTTCTTGTGTCTGTCATCAGCTGCAGGAGATGCTGATTATGTTGGGAGCCTCTGGAAAAGGGGATGAGACAGAGAAGCACCAGAAGATAAGGAGACCAAGAAGAAAAAGATTAAAAACCTCTCAGCACTAAGTACAGTTAGGGCAGGGTATGCTGCAAACCTTCGCAATTGTTGGCTTTGGATGGGGGAGGATGAATCAGTTGAGATAACTCAGGAATGGGCTTGAACCTTTGCCCGGACCTCAGAATGAACCACTGAAAAAACTTCTGTGTTTTTCCAAATTAAGACATTGAGAAAAACATTGAAAGTGACTTTCCCTTTCTCTCCCATCTTCAAATCACTAGAGGACAGTTGGGACCACAAGGCAATTTATTAATAATAATGAATTAGATTTTCAGTACAAATTCCCCTCTGGCCATTTTGATGTGTCAGAAATGCTTTACAAATGTTAAGTACTGCAATTAATCTCCCGGAAAAAGGGAGGGAGAAGAGGTTTGCCAGCTGTAGATTTCAGTGATTTCATTTGGTTAAGAGTTTGCTATTATTTTCAGCTTTAGGATGTGTTTCCCCAGAAAGTCACTCAGCCATCAAATATTTATTGAGTGCCTATTATGTGCCAAGCACTGTGCTTGGCCCTGGGAACACAGGGTAAGACATATAAACCAAGCCCTGCTCTCCTGGAGTTTCTAGAAAAGTTAAAACACCAGCTTAATGGAACGTGTAAATGTGCCTGAATTCATTTTCTCAAATATCTTGCCACTGAGTATAACACCTAATTTTTTCTCTCCCTTCATACCTGTGGTCCAATAGGCAGGGTGGTGCACTGGAGAGATGATAAAGTCTGAATAATTATTTTTTGCATTTAACTCATTTATGACCCAATTCTTTTTTTCCCTCAGTACCAGAAACCAATGTTTTTATTACCATGATCACTATTAGAATCCATGTGAGTTCATGGGGCCACATCTTCTATTCTTCACCCTCATCTGACTTTACAGTCAGCATACTGAATGTATTCATCTTCACCTGCCTTCACAGAGCTCAAGTACTTTTGAAGGATAACTCAAGGAGCTGGAAAAAGTTCCAGACCCCAGATGATGACTTTTGGCAGTCAGAGCTTACACCTTTCATTTTCTAGTTCAAATGATGGAGACAAACAATTATCTGTTGTTCAGATTAAATCCAATGACTCACATTCTTCCAGACTCTGCTCAGACACTTCTCATATCACCACCTATCTCATCTCATCAGAAAGAGGAAACGTCTCTATATAGTGCTACCAAACAGGAGGAGGCTTACATTCTTAGCTTAAGAAGCTTTTTCTGTAGGACAAGAAATCCAGGTATTGCCCAACTGCATCCACTGTTCAGGGTTTCAGAAGACTAATGCCAAGGTGTTGGCTAGACCTGAAATCTTATCTGAGGCTTTGTTGGCAGAGTTCTGTTCCTTGTGGTGAAAGATTGAGGCTCTTGTCTACCAGAGTCACCTGCTACTCTTTGTCATGTGATACCCTCCACAACATGGTCATTTGTTTCTTCAAGGCCAACTGAAGAACATTTGCTATTCCTTCTCCCATCTCTGGCATTTAGACCTTTTATTAAAGAGCTCACCTAATTAGATGAGCCTCAGCCAAGAAAATCTCCCCTTCCATTAACTTTCCATTAGCAGTCAGCTGATGAAGGACTTCAGTTGTATCTGTAAAAACTCCTTCATCTCAGCCATATGATCTAATGTAATCTCAGGAATAATATTCCATCATCTAATCATAGGAATTACATTCCATCAGATACACAGCACTCAAGGGGAGGGGGTTATATGAGGTGGGATTCTTTGAAATCTTTTTCAAATTCTTCTTACAGCAAGTGGGTTTTGACAGACAAATAGGAACTTTTTTTCCAAGCAGACAATGGGTGAAAATACATTACAGGCTGGGGACAACAGAGGTAAAGGAAGGTTATGATTCTTTACATATGTGACTATAGGAGGTTCCTGTGTTTAATTCACCAGTTCCCAATTCCTCTCTTTCCTTCTCTACAACTACACCCCTACTTCTTGTCATCACTCCATTCTGTTTCTACTCTCCCAACATATTTTTCCTAAACATGGATCTGCTTAAGTGACTTTCTGCTTACAACTCTTTCATGATTCCATCTGATCTCCAAATGGAAGTTCAAATTCCCAAGCATGGCATTCAGAATACAGTCCTTTTAACCTTGAATTCAGCTTTATCCCAAGATGGGAAACTTTATGTTAATCTGAGCTGTCCATTCAGTTCAGTTCAGTCGCTCAGTCGTGTCTGACTCTTTGCGACCCCATGAACTGCAGCACGCCAGGCCTCCCTGTCCATCACCAACTCCTGGAGTGCACCTAAACCCACGTCCATCGAGTCGGTGATGCCATCCAGCCATCTCATCCTCTGTCGTCCCCTTCTCCTCCTGCCCCCAATTCCTCCCAGCATCAGAGTCTTTTCCAATGAGTCAGCTCTTCACATCAGGCGGCCAAAGTATTGGAGTTTCAGCATCAACATCAGTCCTTCCAATGAATATTCAGGACCGATTTCCTTTAGGATGGACTGGTTGAATCTCCTTGCAGTCCAAGGGACTCTCAAGAGTCTTCTCCAACACCACAGTTGAAAAGCATCAGTTCTTCAGCACTCAGCTTTTTTATAGTCCAACTCTCACATCCATACATGACCACTGGAAAAACCATAGCTTGACTAGACAGACCTTTGTTGACAAATTAATGTCTCTGCTTTTTAATATGCTGTCTAGTTTGGTCATAACTTTCCTTCCAAGGAGTAAGCGTCTTTTAATAATTTTTTATTTTAAGGTGGTCCATTAGTGTCTAGATATTTGGTCAAACATTATTTTGGATGTTTCCATGAGGAATGTTTTGAATGAGATTTATATTTTTAAACCACTTTATTGTGACATGATTGACACATAAAACGCTATACATATTTAATGTATAGAACCTGATGAGTTTGGAGACAGGTATATATATAAAACTATCATCACAATCTATGCCATAACATATCCATAACCTCCAAAAGTGTCCTCCTGTACTCTTTATTAATTTTTGTGTGACAAGAATACTTAATATAGGATTTACCCTAAGCAAAATTTTAACTATATAATGAAGAATTGGTAACTATAGAAGCTATGCTATACAGTAGGTCTCTAGGACTTATTCATCTTGTTTACTGAAACGTAATATCCTTTGACTAATTCTGGTTTCCCCTCTGCCAGTCCCTGATATCCATCATTCTATTTTCTGCCCTTGTGCATTTAAGTACTTTAGAGTCTCCATAAAAGATGTATCATGTAGCTTTTGTCCTTATGTATTGGGCTTATTTCACTAAGATTTACATTCAAATTGGTACACATTGAATACAGTATTAATAGATTGCCCTCCATAATGTGGGTGGGCCACATCTAATCAGTTGAAGACTTACTGGAAAAAGACTAACCTTCCCTAAGCAAGAAGAAACTCAGCCAGCAGACTGCATTCAGACTTCAATTGCAATGTTGGCTCAGCTCTTCCTACAGTCTCCAGTTTTATAGCCTTTAGATTTGAGATACAGTGTTGATTCTTCAGGTCAATAGATTTTGAACTTGTACTTCAGCATCAGCTTTTCTTGGGGTCTCCAATCGATCCACCCTATGCATTTTAAACTTGCACTAATTCCTTGAAATAAGTCCCTCCATATTACCTCCTATTTGTTCTGTTTTTCTGGAGAGCCCCACAAATACAATCTTCAACGACCTGACCCCTGAAACATCTTGCTTTCTCTGGCTTCTTTACCTGTGAGTATAATTACTCCTTGATCTGGAAGTGCTTTCTATTTCTTCTTTTCCTGTGTCTTTGTGTAGTTGGTGTTACTTATCCCTCAAGACTGAGCTCAATGCAATATAAGGACAATTTCTCTGACTCTCACATCCACCTCCCCTATATAGGGAAATTATTTGTCACATCCTATTGTAGCAATCTATACAGTTGCTACAATATTTATTACAGTTATGTTTAAACTATAACTGTAAAATCCTATGGACAGTTATCAAGCATATTTTTCATAACACTGAACATTATTTTTTCAATAAATAGTGAATTTTAACAGATACTTAAAAAGTGGATGAATTGATAGAAGACATTTTCAAAGAATCTCAATTAATCCAGAAGAATTGAGTGCAACATATGACGAACAGCATGTATCACAAATAAATTTGGAAAAGGATTCAGGTACCAGTTGAGAGAGGGAAATGTTGCCTTGCTGGAAATTTGGAACCAGTGCAAACTTTTGAATGGTGGAAATGTAAATGGTAACATTTGCAATGAGAGAGATTTCTATGAACACAGGGTGGATGATCCATGAGGGGAAAGTACATTAAGATAAAAGAAATTATTGTAATAATCCAGGAGAAAAATAATGAGGACATGAAATCAAAACAGAAGGGGCACATGTGAGAAAGGGTGAGGAAGATTTTATGTCAGACTTGGTGATATGGAAAGAGAGAGTGGAAATGAAAAAACAGGTTTTAGACTTGAAAACCAAATAGAATTAGTGTCATTGAGAACCCAGGAGGAAAAGCATATTTGAAAAGAAAGATAATAAGTTGAGATATATTGTGGTGTCTGAAATAGACATCTAGGGAACAGTTGAATACTATGGTGATGGTTAGCATCCATTTCCACCCCTTTTTAGTCTTCCTGTACTATAGAAGCTAACAAACTAGAAGTAATATACTGACTTCCACCAAATGAGTTGCAGTGACATAAAATTTGGTATGCAGAAGTGAGACCAACATCATCTCTTGCTGTTTTGGTTGATTTCTGCTAGCAAGCATGGCCATGGACACGCGGGTTTTTCTGCATCAAGAGTTCTGCTTCCCAGGCTCTAGATTTATGTCCTTCAGAAAGCCATTCATGAAGTGATCAATGGTCAGTGTTACAGTGTCCAGTCACAGGTTCACAGCTATCAAGAACTAGCCACAGTATGCATAGTACTAACATTGGACATTCTGTGATGCTCAGAAATCTTCAAAGTTAATAGTCTCAAAGCTACATGATTATTATTTACCAAATCTATTATTCTGTTTCTTTTAGAGAAAGAAGTTAGATTTCTGCCAACATCATTTGTCATCATGTTCGTAGGACTTTCTCACGTTTACCAACATATATCAATGTGCTTTCTCTCTGTGCTCAGCGCTGGTTTATTGGGAAGTGCAGGGGAATAAGACAGTTAGGAAAATTAAAGTAAAACTTCAGCAATTTAGAATTTGTGACTGACCTTTCTTCAGTCACATTAAAGTTTTACAAAGATTACCACTGACTTTGTGTAGCTCCTGTTTTCTGTCCTATAAGATTCCTGGAGGCAAGGAAATAATAAGGGCCTAGGCAACTTGGAAAGAGCTTGGAAGGAGGAAACAAGGAAGATAATGAAGTCAGTAAACTACTAACTTCATAAAAGTGTCCTGTCTTAGGAGCAGATGGTAGAATGTGCACCCCTGTCTTCTAATTGTAAGTCCCAAATTTTTTTTTACATTACTATTTTTAGCAAAAATACTATTTTTACATTACTATTTTTAGCAAAATACTTTGTGTTTTGTATTTTTTCTTAGATAATACAAAAGTAAACTTCTGTCACTCTCCTTTCTGAATTTCTCATCAATGGAGTCGAAAACAAAGATGTTTTACTCTTTGGGGAGATTTATCCTTGAGCAAGCCAGATTCTGTCCAAAGCACCATCAAGTATGTCAGACCTCTTGATGTAGGATTTAGAAAATGGACTTGCCCCTAACTTCACTGAATGTGCTCATGTTAACTCGCTGTTTCTGCTTGTTGACAGCTGAGGTTCCTATTGCCAAGATCTCTGCAAATGGCCTGGATCTTTGGCTCAAGGATTAGTTCAAACCAGAGAACCCCAGGCTGTTTTCAAAGACACATGTGATTGGATAACTTTGAGTTGTATTGGGCAGCAGGGGTTCAGCTTAAGGGTGAAGGGATTGCTCAGCTCACATGATGAATGATCAAGTGGCTGCCTCTCACTTGTCAATGCTTCCTTGTCTGAGTCATCAGGTGTAATAACCCGCCTTCTGCTTCATTGGTTATACACAGAGCTGGTCTAGGAGAAGGGAACCTCTGTATGGGAAGGAAAAGTGATAGGTTACACATAATCCCTCCTGGGAAGGGAAACATAACTCCAGATGCTGGAGAAGTTCTCTACTTCACAGAACCTCCTGATGCTTTGAATTGGCACTAGATAAATGCAGACTTCTAAATTCAATTTATTTTGTGAGGCTAAGCAAAACCGTGTTGCCTTTCCCTTGTCACAAAGTGAGAAGTAAGTACACTTTCAATAAGAAAATAAATAGCCACATGATCAGTCTCCCTTCTTAGGTCCTGTGCTAAAATCAGACAAGAGGTTGCCAATAGACGTACTATGGGAGAGTCCTATGGGCATCATTGGATCCTGCTATGATTATGAACTCTGGTTTACTATAAAAAATAGAGTCCTTGTCTGTTCTCCCTGTTCTCTTTCTTCCTGTTCTTTGCTCAGTGATTGGGAAGGATACCATATATCTACCTTAGTTAAGAATTCCTTAATAAACTAAACAGTATAAAACTTGACCATGCTTCCATATACAGTTGCCAAAACAATATTAGCCCTACTCAGGTATAAGTACCCATTTGCTGGATATAAAATAGACACTTCAAAATGATCTAAAATAAACTTACTATCTTCCCTCTGCAAACTTGCACTTCTTCCTTCTTAAAAAAAAAAAAAGAACCCTTGCTGGTCATTCATTCTCACACTTGCCAACTTGCACTTACCATCCTGCCAAATCAAAACACCCCCCTATTCTCCCTAAGCTGGTGACTTCTCTTCACTGACCACTCCCACCATAATTTTAGTTCAGGCATTCATCATTTCTCACTTTAATTTTGCAACCAACTCCTAAGTGGTCTCCTTCTAGCCTTACCTTCTTCTAATGCATTCTTTTTTTTTTAATTTATTATTATTATTATTATTTTTTTACTTTACAATATTGTATTGGTTTTGCCATACATCAACATGCATCCACCACAGGTGTACATGTGTTCCCCATCTTGAACCCCCCTCCCACCTCCCTCCCCATACCATCGCTCTGGGTCATCCCAGTGCACCAGCCCCAAGCTTCCTGTGTCCTGCATCGAACCTGGACTGGCAATTCGTTTCTTATATGATATTGTACATGTTTTAATGCCATTCTCCCAAATCATCCCACCCTCTCCCTCTCCCACAGAGTCCAAAAGACTATTTCATACATCAGTGTCTCTTTTGCTGTCTTGTATACAGGGTTATTGTTACCATCTTTCTAAATTCCATATATATGCATTAGTATACTGTATTGGTATTTTTCTTTCTGGCTTACTTCACTTTGTATAATAGGCTCCAGTTTCATCCACCTCATTAGAACTGATTCAAATGTATTCTTTTTAATGGCTGAATAACACTCCATTGTGTATATGTACCACAGCTTTCTTATCCATTCATCTGCTGATGGACATCCAGGTTGCTTCAATGTCCTGGCTATTATAAACAGTGCTGCAATGAACATTGGGGTACACGTGTCTCTTTCAATTCTGGTTTCCTCAGTGTATATGCCCAGCAGTGGGATTGCTGGGTCGTAGGCCGTTCTATTTCCAGTTTTTTAAGGAATCTCCACACTGTCCTCCATAGTGACTGTACTAGTTTGCATTCCTACCAACAGTGTAAGAGGGTTCCCTTTTCTCCACACCCTCTCCAGTATTTATTGCTTGTAGACTTTTGGATTGCAGCCATTCTGACTGGCGTGAAATGGTACCTCATTGTGGTTTTGATTTGCATTTCTCTGATAATGAGTGATGTTGAGCATCTTTTCATGTGTTTGTTAGCCATCTGTATGTCTTCTTTGGAGAAATGTCTATTTAGTTCTTTGGCCCATTTTTTGATTGGGTCATTTATTTTCCTGGAATTGAGCTGCAGGAGTTGCTTGAATATTTTTGAGATTAGTTGTTTGTCAGTTGCTTCATTTGCTATTATTTTCTCCCATTCTGAAGGCTGTCTTTTCACCTTGCTTATAGTTTCTTTTATTGTTCAGAAGCTTTTAATTTTAATTAGGTCCCATTTGTTTATTTTTGCTTTTATTTCCAATATTCTGAGGGGTGGGTCATAGAAGATCCTGCTGTGATGTATGTCGGAGAGTGTTTTGCCCAGGTTCTCCTCTAGGAGTTTTATAGTTTCTGGTCTTATGTTTAGATCTTTAATCCATTTTGAGTTTATTTTTGTGTATGGTGTTAGAAAGTGTTCTAGTTTCATTCTTTTACAAGTGGTTGACCAGTTTTCCCAGCACCACTTGTTAAAGAGATTGTCTTTTCGCCATTGTATATTCTTGCTGCCTTTGTCAAAGATAAGGTGTCCATAGGTGCATGGGTTTATCTCTGGGCTTTCTATTTTGTTCCATTGATCTATATTTCTGTCTTTGTGCCAGTACCATACTGTCTTGATGACTGTGGCTTTGTAGTAGAGCCTGAAGTCAGGCAGGTTGATTCTTCCAGTTCCATTCTTCTTTCTCAAGATTGCTTTGGCTATTCGAGGTTTTTTATATTTCCATACAAATTGTGAAATTATTTGTTCTAGCTCTGTGAAAAATACCATTGGTAGCTTGATAGGGATTGCATTGAATCTATAAATTGCTTTGGGTAGTATACTCATTTTCACTATATTGATTCTCCTGATCCATGAACATGGTATATTTCTCCATCTATTAGTGTCCTCTTTGATTTCTTTCATCAGTGTTTTATAGTTTTCTATATATAGGTCTTTAGTTTCTTTAGGTAGATATATTCCTAAATATTTTATTCTTTTCATTGCAATGGTGAATGGAATGTTCCCTTAATTTCTCTTTCTGTTTTCTCATTATTAGTGTATAGGAATGCAAGGGATTTCTGTGTATTGATTTTATATCCTGCAACTTTACTATATTCATTGATTAGCTCTAGTAATTTTCTGGTGGAGTCTTTAGGGTTTTCTATGTAGAGGGTCATGTCATCTGCAAACAGTGAGAGTTTTACTTCTTCTTTTCCAATTTGGATTCCTTTTATTTCTTTTTCTGCTCTGATTGCTGTGGCCAAAACTTCCAAAACTATGTTGAATAGTAGTGGTGAGAGTGGGCAACCTTGTCTTGTTCCTGACTTTAGGGGAAATGCTTTCAATTTTTCACCATTGAGGATAATGTTCGCTGTGGGTTTGTCATATATACATTCTCTTTTTTTTAATTTTTATTGGAGTATAGTTTCTTTATAATGTTGTGCTAATTTCCAGTATAGAGCAAACTGATTCAGTTATATATATATATATACACACACACATATATATGTATATATATATACATATACTTTTTCATATTCTTTCTGATTATGGTTTATCACAGAATGTTAAATATAATTCCCTGTGCTATGTAGTAGGATCTTGTTGTTTATCAGCCCTATATACAATCACTTGCATCTGCTTATCCCAAACTCTAATCCTTCCCACCCCCAACCATCTCCGCTTGGCAACCACAAGTCTGTTCTCTTGTCTGTGGGTCTGTTTCTGTTTCATAGATAAGTTCATTTGTGTCATATTTTAGATTCCACATATAAGCATAGCACATATTTTTAGAAATGAATTTGACACAGGGGAGATGATGAGCAAATTCTTGTCAACTTAGTGACTATATATATCTTATATTATAAAATACTAAGTTGTTCTCGACTAGAGGGACAGTACAATGCTGCTGAGCTTTTTATTTTTACTTTTAAATTAATTCTTATTGGAGAATAGTTGCTTTACAATGCTGCTGAGTTAAATAGTGCAACTTACATAATTTTTAAAAAACGTTTTCAGAATCATGGCACCTTAATCCAATCCCTACAATATTATCTTTTTCAGAGGACAGAATGTGAATCTCTTACTCCTTTGGGGGTAACTGAGGGTCAAAGAGAGAGACAGAATTTAAATCAAGATGGTCCACACCCAATTACATGCCATTGCCTGTGCGCCTTCCTAATACTTCTTCTTTTTGAAACTCTTAAGCCAAAGGGCCTTTCCGTAGAAACTTATTGAAATTCTCTTTGTGGTTAGAGGATCTAGCAATGAAAGCTGTGTTGTCCCGGTTTCCTAAGTCTCTGGGAGAGAAGCTATTCTGCGGACAAAATGCCTGCAGCTGTCAGAGGAGTATGCTGGGGAAGAGGCCAACAATTTTACAGTTCAAGACCAGATGTGATCGAATGTGTCGACAAAGTGCAGGATCATGGGGTCAACTGCCGATTTTCCAGATCAATTTTGAAACTGTCTCTGCTGATTAGGGCAATGGAAATATCCATACATTTCTCAGGGAAGGGAATGATCAGGGAACAGAAGCTAACATAATTCATCCCAGCTTAGAAAAATTGTCCACGAGGTATTCTGCTTGATTCATCTTTTTTTTTTTCTTTTTCTTCTGCATATTTGAAAACATTTTGGAGGGGAAGTGTGGGAATCATCTTCCCTGGAACACTGGCAGATCTTTCTTAATTCCATCAATGGAAGCTTGGTGCCACGTCAAGATGCTTCATTAAATATTATCCTAACGGGTGCCTTTATTGCCAGCATTCCATGGGCAGAATTTCAAACCCAATTCTCTGCAAACATGGTTAAAAGTAAGAAGTTATTCTTTATTCTTTCTCCTGACTGTTATCTGGGAAATTCTGAACTCATAGTAGTTACTGAGTAGGGTTGTCCTCCATGAAAGAATATATGGGGGGTAAGTTCCAGCTCTTTTCAGAGACTCATAGCAAAGAGCTGTGGTTCTGGATAATTTCCCATGTTCATTCTTTTAGAAATGAAGAATCCTGAAATTCAGCCTATAGTATAAAATTACTCAAATTCCAGTTTTCTTTCCAGAAAATTGACAGAAAGGATATATTTTGCATTGCTAAATAGGTAAAAAGCAGTTGTTTCCTCCAAATCTTGAATACACATTGATGTCTGTGCACCATCCAATAATCTTGTGTGGTTTTCATCCCTGCTATGTGCCCCTAGGGGAAATAATACCAAAAAAAAAAAACAAAACAAAACTAGATTCCCTAGTCCCAGAAAGACTGGATGAGACCCGAACTGGCTCCCAGGTGGAAGAATAAAACACATTAAATGTGAATTCTGTCTATTTCCTTTATGAAGTAAAATTTCCAGGGAAAAAAGGAATGTTTTGTAACTAATGGCCATTCTGAAGTTCTTATATGAATACAAAGGTGCTCTTGCTTAATTATTTTATTTATCTTTAATCACTGCCAACTTCATTCAGATAAAAGATGCAAAATAACTGTTCATTTTTTTTAATTAACCTCTTCTTTAGCAAGTTTGTATCCAATTAACTAAGACTATTGTTATATCTAGTCTTTTATGAGCAAGTATGAATGTGTCATGGGTGTGAATTGCAGTTCTAATCTTACATTTGAATCCTTGTGTCTGTACTATTGGAATGAAGGGCCTGAGTTATTGAATGTGTAAGCTAGAGTGCAAGGTGAAGAGGATTCATGAATCACCTGGCATGAAGCCTCTACCCTCACCTGGAAAAAATGCTTCCTACTAGACACCTGACACACCACCCTTTCAAGTGGTACAAGCAATGTTTAGAAGAGCCAGAACATGGAAGCGACCTAAATGTCCATCAACAGGTGAACAGATAAAGATGTGGTACATATACACAATGGAATATTACTCAGCCATTAAAAATAACGAAATAATGCCATTTGCAACAACATGGATGAACCTAGTGATTATCATACTAAATGTAGTAAATCAGGCAGAGAAAGACAAATATGATATTGCTTATACGCAGAATCTTATACAAAGAACTCACTTTCAAAATAGAAACAGACTCACAGACTTAGGGAACAAACATGGTTATCAGGGGGCAGAGGGATAGATTGCAAGTTTGGTATTTGAAAAAGAATGCTGCTGCTGCTGCTAAGTCACCTCAGTCGTGTCCAACTCTGTGCGACCCCATAGACGGCAGCCCACTAGGCTCCTCTGTCCCTGGGATTCTCCAGGCAAGAATACTGGAGTGGGTTGCCATATCCTTCTCCAATGCATGAAAGTGAAAAGTGAAAGTGAAATTGCTCAGTCGTGCCTGACTCTTAGCAACCCCATGGACTGCAGCCTACCAGGCTCCTCCATCCATGGGATTTTCCAGGCAAGAGTACTGGAGTGGGTTGCCGTTGCCTTCTCCATGAAAAAGAATAGACACATGTATAATTGAATCATTTTGCTCTACATCTGAAACTAACACAGTATTGTTAATCAACTATACTCCAATATAAAATAAAAATTAGAAAAGGGTTTGATACAAAGAACACACTATTGCACTGTTGGAAATGTGGAATTTACAGTGTACAATATGAAGCTGAGAATTCCACAGCATCTCTATTTCTTAATCTTCATCCAGACAGATACATATACAGCTAGGTATAGTATGAGGTGATAAATACAACAGCATGGGGAGAAATAAGGACTCACAGTGAGTATGGGGCCAGCACATTAGCCTCAGGATGTCAGAATTTCTTAACACAGGAGAAACGCATTTAAACTAGCTCTTAGATGATAAATAGTTTGCCTAGGAGGAAAACAAAGGGCAATGCAGTAGACTTTGAAGATGATCCACATAATCTTTGTTTTGTATAATTTCCTCCAATTAAGTATGGGTAGAAATTGTTACTAGAATAAGGTATTACTCTTCTGACTGTATTACTCTATATGGCAAAAGGGATTTTGCAGGTGTAATCAAATTCCCTATTAGTGTATGGTGCAAAAGGAGATAAATCAGGGTTCAGTTCAGTGGCTCAGTTGTGTCCGACTTTTTGCCACCCCATGAATAGCAGTACGCCAGGCCTCCCTGTTCATCACCAGCTCCTGGAGTTCACCGAAACTCATGTCCATCGAGTCAGTGATGCTATCCAGCCATCTCATCCTCTGTCATCCCCTTCTCCTCCTGCCCCCAATCCCTCCCAGCATCAGGGTCTTTTCCAATAAGTCAACTCTTCGCATGAGGTGGCCAAAGTATTAGAGTTTCAGCCTCAGCATCAGTCCTTCCAATGAACACCCAGTACTGGTCTCCTTTAGGATGGACTAGTTGGATCTCCTTGCAGTCCAAGGAACTCGCAAGAGTCTTCTCCAGCACCGCAGTTAAAAAGCATCAATTCTTTGGCACTCAGCTTTCTTCACAGTCCAACTCTCACATCCATACATGACCACTGGAAAAACCATAGCCTTGACTAGATGGACCTTTGTTGGCAAAGTAATATCTCTGCTTTTTAATACGCTGTCTAGGTTGGTCATAATTTTCCTTCCAAAGAGAAAGTGTCTTTTAATTTCATGGCTGCAATCACCATCTGAAGTGATTTTGGAGCCCCCAAAAATAAAGTCTGACACTGTTTCCACTTCCCCCATCTATTTCCCATGAAGTGATGGGACCAGATGCCATGATCTTCGTTTTCTGAGTGTTGAGCTTTAAGCCAACTTTTTCACTCTCCACTTTCACTTTCATCAAGAGGCTTTTTAATCAGGGTGGGTCTGACCTAATCAGGTAAATTTTTTCTTTTAATTAAAGTATAGTTGTATGATATTATGTAACTTATAGGTGTACAATATAGTGATTCACAATTTTGAAAAGTTATACTCCATTTATAGTTATTGTAAAACAATGGCTATATTCCCTCTATTGTACAATATATGTGACTGTGACTGTGTTAGTTGCTCAGTCGTGTCTGACTCTTTGCCACCCCACAGACTGTAGCCCACCAGGCTTCTCTGTCTATGAAATTTAATTCTCCAGGCCAGAATACTGGAGTGGATTGCCATTCCCTTCTCCAGAGGAACTTCCCAACCCAGGGATCGAACCCTGATCTCCTGCCTCGCAGGCAGATTCTTTACCATTTCAGCTACAAGGAAGTCTATAGTATGTATTATTGTAGCTTATTTTGTATTTAATAGATTGTACCTCTTTCTCCCCTACTCCTGTCTTGCCCCTCTCTCCTTCCCTCCCCCACCAGTAACCACTAGTTTGTTCTTTGTATCTGTGAATCTGCTTCTTTTTTGGTATATTCAGTAGTTTGTTGTATTTTTTTTTTTTTAGATCCCACATATAAGTGATATACAGTATTGGTCTTTCTTTGTCTGAGAAGGGACTGGGTTCTTTCTGAAGTCAGAGAGTTTGGGAGTGTGTGAAGGGGGCCATCAGGCCAGGACATGACAGCAGCCTCTGGGATCAACAGGCAGCCCCTAGACAACAGCAGCAAGGCTAGGGGAACCAAGTCCTTCAGCTATAAGGAAATTAATTCTACCAACAGCCTGAAGAAGCTTGAAAGCAGATATTCCCCGAGTCCAGCCTTCAGTAGAGGATGCCCTTGATCTCAGCCCTTGTCGACACTGAGCAAAGAACCTCGCCATGCTGTGCCTGGACTTTTGGCCTTCCTGCATTAATCTTGAGGGTGTTGCTTTAACCACAAAGCCACCGAGTATTGTTTTAAGCCTTGACAACAAAAGAAAATGAAAACAGAAGGGAATCCTACAGAGACATAGTAGCACATAGACTTGGCAAAGAGAAAGCATGTGGGATATGGTGGGATGGCCAGTGAGACATCTCATGCTGGGGAATGACAGGAAGTGAGATGAGAAAGTCAAATCACAGCTGCTTTCTGAAGGGCCCACACTCAGGAATGTGAAGCAGGGTGGAGCACAGGTGGCTTGTTAGTTTCATGTCTAGAAAAATACACAATAGAAGCATGAAATTAATGGAAGGGAGGTGGTCCCCAAACAGATTGATAAGAGAGCTATTGTAATCATTTACAGCCATGAAATTAAAAGACGCTTGCTCCTTGGAAGGAAAGTTATGACAAACCTAGACAGCATATTAAAAAGCAGAGATGTCACTTTGCCAGCAAAGGTCCATTTAGTTAAAGTTATGATTTTTCCAGTAGTCATGTATGGATGTGAGAGTTGGACCATAAAGAAGGCTGAGCACTGAAGAACTGATGCTTTCTTAACTGTGGTGCTGGAAGAGAGGGACTCTTGAGAGTCCCTTGGATAACTGGGAGGTCAAACCAGGAAATCAACCCTATATTCCTTGAAAGGATTGATGCTGAAGCTGAAGCTCCAATATTTGACCACCTGCTGCAAAGATTCCAGTTGAGCTCTTTCAAATCCTGAAAGATGATGCTGTGAAAGTGCTGCACTCAATATGCTAGCAAATATGGAAAACTCAGCAGTGGCCACAGGACTGGAAAAAGTCAGTTTTCATTCCAATCCCAAAGAAAGGCAATGCCAAAGAATGCTCAAACTACCACACAATTGCACTCATCTCACACACTAGTAAAGTAATGCTCAAAGTTCTCCAAGCCAGCCTTCAGCAATATGTGAACCATGAACTTCCTGATGTTCAAGCTGGTTTTAGAAAAGGCAGAGGAACCAGAGATCAAATTGCCAACATCCTCTGGATCATCAAAAAAGCAAAAGAGTTCCAGAAAAACATTTATTTCTGCTTTATTGACTATGCCAAAGCCTTTGACTGTGTGGATCACAAGAAACTGTGGAAAATTCTGAAAGAGATAGGAATACCAGACCACCTGACCTGCCTCTTGAGAAACCTATATGCAGGTCAGGAAGCAACAGTTAGAACTGGACATGGAACAACAGACTGGTTCCAAATAGGAAAAGGAGTTCATCAAGGCTGTATATTGTCACCCTGCCTATTTAACTTCTATGCAGAGTACATCATGAGAAATGCTGGGCTGGAAGAAGCACAAGCTGGAATCAAGATTGCCGGGAGAAATATCAATAACTTCAGATATGCAGATGACACCACCCTTATGGCAGAAAGTGAAAAAGAACTAAAAAGCCTCTTGATGAAAGTGAAAGAGGAGAGTGAAAAAGTTGGGTTAAAACTCAACATTCAGAAAATGAAGATCATGGTATCCAGTCCCAACACTTCATGGCAGATAGATGGGGAAACAGTGGAAACAGTGTCAGACTTTATTTTTGGGGGCTCCAAAATCACTGCAGATGGTGATTGCAGCCATGAAATTAAAAGATGCTTACTCTTTGGAAGGAAAGTTATGACCAACCTAGACAGCATATTGAAAAGCAGAGACATTACTTTGCCAACAAAGGTCCATCTAGCCAAGGCTATGTTTTTTCCAGTGGTCATGTATGGATGTGAGAGTTGGACTATAAAGAAAGCTGAGCGCTGAAGAATTGATGCTTTTTAACTGCGGTGCTGGAGAAGACTCTTGAGAATCCTTTGGACTGCAAGGAGATCCAACCGGTTCATCCTAAAGGAAATCAGTCCTGGGTGTTCTTTGGAGGGACTGATGCTGAAGCTGAAACTCCAATACTTTGGCCACCTGATGCGGAGATCTGACTCATTGGAAAAGACCCTGATTCTGGGAAAGATTGAGGGCAGGAGGAGAAGGGGACGACAGAGGATAAGATGGTTGGATGGCATCACCAACACAATGGACATGGGTTTGGGTGGACTCCGAAAGTTGGTGATGGACAGGGAGGCCTGGCATGCTGCGGTTCATGGGGTTGCAAGGAGTCGGACTTGACTGACTGACTGAACTGAAATGAACTGAACTGAACTGATGCAAAGAACTGGCTCATTAAAAAAGACCCTGATGCTGGGAAATATTGAAGGCAGGAGGAAAAGGGCATGACAGAGCATGAGATAATTAGATAACATTACCAGTGGACATGAGTTTAAGCAAATGCTGGAAGATAATGAACAGGGAAGCCTGGCATGCTGCAGTCCATGGGATTGCAAAGAGTTTGACTTGATTAAGCAACTAAACAACAACAAAATATTCATCAAGGCAAGAAGTGCTATATAAACCAAAAAAGAGGGGGTGACCTCCAGAGACATTTTAGTAACCAACCTGACTTTTGGCCTGTTGGACTGCACCCCACAGGCCTAAGAGGCCTATACTTGCCAAGGTTAAAGAGCCAAGAAAGAGCCAGGAGTCAGACAGAGACATCAACAGTTTAATGCAGTGGCCCCCATCATTTTTAGCATTAGAAACTGGTTTCGAGGAAGACAGTTTTTTCCCTGGACCTGGGCAGGGCTGGGGAATGGTTTTGAAATGATTCAAATACATTATGTTGATTATGCACTTTATTTCTCTTATTATTATGTCGTCTCCATCTCAGATCATCAGGGATTAGATCCTAGAGGTTGGGGACCCCTGGTTTAGTGGATGAGGGAGCTTACACCTCTGAAGCAGGGTCCTGGAGCAACACCCCACCATCCGTAGGCAGCATACAGTGGGCAAGATGTGGGGCAATCTTAGCCCTTGGGGGCAGAGAGAGGTTACCAGTTACAGGGGAAATTGACTCAGGTTGGCTTATCAGTTACCAGGGAAACCAGCAGAGGGGCAATCCCTTCCCTGCCTCTTTGATAAGAATAGTCCCTAGGTGGGGTGGGGACTAGTATATGGGAAGATCTATCATGTAAGTGGAGTGCAGATGAAGCAGGCACTGGTTCCACAGAGAATGTACAGAGAACAAGAAAACAGCCATTTTGAGTGGCCTAACCATACAAAGCCCATTTGTTTTCACATTTATTATAAATTCCTCTGGGAAAACAAAACAAAACAATAGAACTGTGGTCCTTTCAGCTGGATGAAACCTCAAGGAACCATCTGATGATAAAAGAAGCCTCACCATCAACTGAGAAAATATCAAGTTACTCAAATGAAAATAAGTGGGTGTAAGCAAAAGTGCATGAGTTCTAACCTTTGTGTGTGTGTATGTAAGTTCTGTGTTCAGAGCATAGTCATTTGGTTGATTCAAGGCACTATTTTAAGGTATATAGATAAAGTATATGCATCAAGTTGAGATACATCATTCATCTTGTCTAACCTCCTGCCTTCAGACAGGCAAAATACTATTATTCTCATGAAGTCACTGAGGTTCATAGGGCCAACTAACCTGTCACCAGGTAATCAGCAAGCGGGAGAGGGTGACTCGAGTTCCATTCTTCAGACCCCTGTTTTTTCCATTATTCTTTTGACAGCAGGCCAGGGAGATGATGGCTTGGGGAAGCTGAGAGACATGTTAGCCACAAGAACAGGGTCACAGGAGAAGTTATGTGGGTGGGAATTTCCCAGATGAGTCTGGGAATGGTGTTGACAACAATAAGCATTTCATTCTGAAATCTTTCTTGTATTGAACTCAGGTGTTTAGAGTCCACTGTCTGATTTTACAAAATAGGAAAACAGCTCACTTATTAATATGGGATGGTTTACCAGCTTTTCGTTCAATTCCAAAGTGTTATTAATAAAAACTGACTCAGATTCAAGCTCGAAGAACTGTGTTTCATTTTTTTCATTAATCCGAATTTGAGATATAACTGTGTCTAAGGTTTTAGGCTTCCCTTGTGGCTCAGATGGTAAAGAATCTGCCTATAATGCAGGAGATCCAAGTTCAATCACTGGGTGGGGAAGGTCCCCTGGAGAAGGGAATGGCTATCCACTCCAGTATTCTTGCCTGGAGAAGTCCATGGAAAGGATCCTGGAGGGCTACAGTCCATGGGGTTACAAAGAGTCAGACTTTGTAACTGACTAACACTTTCACTTTCAGGGCCTTAGGAGGACTACCATGCCTATTATCATCCTTAGACATCTAGAGGTTGCATATTAATATAGTGATAACTATTATGGTTATGACTTCCCCAAGCATTTTTCTTTCTGGGAGCTAAAAACAGAGAGAAAGAAAACAAAAATGAGCTTCATCATTTTAGATCCTAACCTAGATGAAACATTTGCTTTCGCCTTCAGAAAGGCTGTGGTTGGAACAGAGTCGGGTAGCCCACCTTCTGGGGCTCCTTACAGGCTCGCGTTAAAATCACCCGATAAGGTAGTACAGAGCAGAGACGCTCTTCATGTGGAAGGAAGCGATAAGGATCATCAACAGGCTTAAACTAGAGTGAAAATATGTCCATTTCTGAAAATAATCTGTCTTTGGCTTCTATTTCTACTCAAAGCTTTTGAAGATCCTGGAGCAACAGCACAGGAGCAGTGCTTCTGTTCCCTGATGAATTGAGCATTTGTTGCCCTGGAGGAAGAATCTGTCCCGGGGGCGGAGATAGCAGCTGAATGAATACCAGAAAGGATGAAGGATTGCACACTGGCCCCGGCCGCAGTTGGATGTGATTTCAACCAAGTGGGGTGTTATTTTTCCTTTATGTGGAACTGCCTTTCAATGGCTCTGTCAGGATGCGATTTAGAGCATGCCTCACGCAGGCCTGCACTGTCCGTGTTCTGCCCAGGGTACCACACTCCGGTCCTCCTCTCCAGCCCTGTGCCGTTTTCCCCAGGCCCTAAGAGCCAGCCCGTGTTGCTTGGGGTTTTCCCAGGTGATGCTAAGGAATGTCTCACTGAAACTCTAGAAACTGTAGAAAGGCTTCTCTTTGGTGGCTCCTGTTATTCCTGAGGATGACTACAGGATTTATAAAAGGAATCAACATTTTGGACCGGATTCCAACATGAGGCAACACAGTCAGCTCTAATCCAGCCTAACCCTAACAGAAGGTTACATCATCATTAACTTGGGAATTCGCTGTTTACACGTTTAGGCTTAATCATATCTTAACCCCACTGAACTGGCCACACACAGGAAAAGCTCCCCGGCACTTCTCCGCAAGCGCAGTGTGCAGGAAGAGTTCTGCCCCGCGCCGGCTTTGCCTTTGAGCCCACGTGCCTTTACAGCCATTACCACATCTTTCCCTGGGTCCGACCTTAGCGCTGGGGTAGGTTCTGCCAAAATCCCACAGAGCCAGAGTCCCACAGGCTTCGTGCTGACATCCTGTAAAGTCATTGCCCTGGCGTAGCTTCAGAAAGGACCACACCCAGGAAGGAGGCAGTCCGGAGTTCTCACTCTTTGCCCATTGTTCCTTCCCATCAAAAGGAGAGACAAAACAGGAGAAACCCTTAAGGAGAAGGGAAACAACAGCCTGAAGGGGCCATGCTCTGTTTATCCTTTACTGTCCTATGTTGCATCAGCCCTTGGAAGCCTTATTCCCTTCTCACTCACCCCCACCCTCTGCTGTTAGACAGTTTTATGATTTCCTGTGTCATTGAACTTTACTATCTTGTGCTTGCCTGACTTTCTCCTCCACTGGACTTTAAGCTTCTTGAAGGCAGTGATTATATGACTTTATCCATCCAAAAAATATTTATGGAGCTCCTACTCTACATATAAGATAATTTTTTCAGACACTGGAGACTCAGGGAGTGAACAGGACAAAGACCCCTGCTCTGGTGGAACTTAATTCTGGTGAGGGAGACAAACTTGTCAACATTTTCCTAAATAGTTTTATGTTCTCAGATTCGAACACTGTACTTGTCATATAGTCAGCATGTAAAAAATACCTAAATATGTTTTGAATAAGTGAAAGAACCTGTAACTTCATGGTTTATGAAGAGTGAGCTGCCTTTTATTTTTTTATTTTATAATTTTTACTTTTGTACTGATTTTAAAGGTTATACTCCATTTAGTTATTTAAAAAATATTGGCTATAATTACACCTTTGTAGCATCCTTGTAGCTTATCTTTCATCATATATATATATACATACATACATACACATATCCATATATATATATACATGTACCACATCTTCATTATCCCTTCATCTGTGAATGGACGTTTAGGTTGCTTCCATGTCTTGCCAATTGTAAATAATGCAGCTATGAACATGGGGTGCTTTTATCTTTTCAAATTAGAGGTTTGGATATACCCCCAGAAGTGGAATAATTGGGTCATATGGTGGCTCTGGGCTTCCCCGGTGGTGCTAGCAGTAAAGAACTTTCCTGCCAATGCAGGAGACATAAGAGACATGGGTCTTGCCTAGACGGAGGAGCCTGGTGGGCTACAGTCTATAGGGTCTTAAAGACTTGGACACAACTGAAGCAGCTTGATACGCATGCATGGTGTTGTATTTTTTGAGAAACCTCCGTACTGTTATCCAGAGTGAGCTTTTTAAATGTCACGTTACTGCTTCCATTTCTTTTTTTTCCTAAAATACTATTTAGAATATTATGGACCTTACCCCTACCTGCTGCCTATCTAGGGACCCACTGTGGCTTCAACTCAGCACCTGACTCATAGGCATATCAGGGAAGACAGCACAACCCCCATGACCAGGCTAGCGACAATGGCTTGAGTGTTGCCATGGAGGGCATGGGAATGACAGGGGTCACGGTGAAGGTCCCAGCAGGCACTGTTTCCTGTCGCTAGGTTTCTAACATTTTAGACCTGGCATTCCAAATGGAATGTTCCCAACATACTGTATCCCAGTCTATGCAATGGAATTTGAACTTCTGCTTTAACCACAGGCTTTCTTTTTCACTGGAATGACTCTTCTTGTAAGCTTTCAGAATCCCTGTACCATCACTTCTTGTCATAATGGGTGTCTATGCCTGCCAGCATCCTCTCCTTTTAGACTCTGCCCCTTGCTTTCACAGATGTGGCCCAGATGAGCCCAGATGTGGCCCAGAACCATATGACTCTTTTGTCTCAGGTTTGGTTTGGGTGGGGTGCAGGCATTGACTTAAGAAAGAACACTAGGAGTCTTTTTAGGGAATTTTATGGTTTCTGGAAGAGTGAGAATTTTTTTTCCCCCCTCTGGATCATGATGTGTAGGGAGATATAAACATTGAACAAGCAGAATTTATAATGCAAGCAAATGAAATTTTTGTTGTTTTCTACTATCCATTTAACATTTTATTTGACCAAGATAAAAATTCTTATAGACCATTTCTTTTTATTCATAGTTAGATACTAGAGTCCATTTAAGTCACAAATACAATTTAAGTCACAAACACTTTAGAAATTGCAACCTGGTATCCAAGATTTTAATGAAGATTTTTAACTGATTTAAGTCAGATTCTCCCATCCCCTGACTTAGAGCTGCCTCAGGCTGGGAGGCAGCTGGGGTGAATAAGAATGACATGGTTGACTCTATCTCTCTACCACATATATATCTCCCTTTTAAAAATTTTTACTGGAGTATAGTTGCTTTTACAAGGTTGGTCTAGTTTCTGCTATACAGCAAAGTGAATCAGCTATATGTGTATATATATATATATATATATATATATATATATATCCCCTCTTGTTCAGATTTCCTTCCCATTTAGGTCACTACAGTGCATTGAGTAATTTTTGCTATACTGTATGTTATTAATTATCTATTTTATACACAGTATCAATAGTGTATATATGTCAATCCCAATCTCCCAGTTCATCCCATCTGTCCACCTCTTAAATTTCTGATCCTTTTGAAATCAGAGTTATGGGAGAAGGAGGGATGTTAAAGAGTGAGAAACACTCTTACTTAAAATGATCCTCTCCTAAGCTGGCTTCATGCTGTCTGGGTGGCAAGTGTGTAACACCATCCCTACCTCTTGTAGGGGTTCTCTGGAAATGCCCATTACTGGAGACCTAGTTCCTGCAACTCCTCCAGCCCATTAGAATAGATTTCCTGTGAGTCCTTCTGCAGTGCCCCCAAAACACACCATTCACTTCCAGTTTCATGTTACTAAGATTCCCTCTATGCCTTTTGGTGGCCTTATTGGGCACTACTCCAGCTGAGCCCACATTGACTTGCCTCTCAACTGGTCAACCTCTAGTCTATCAGAAACACTCAAGCATCTCTTGTCTCAACAAGCTCTGGGTTGTTTGGCTGACCCCAGGACAGCTCCTCTAGCCTGTTGTCATGGTCAGCTATGACTCAGACATCCATTATTTGTGTGTCCTCATTTAGAGTGGTCTACGGACAGACCACTTCAGTAAGCTTGACATGTAAAAGTTGGCCCACATGAGGAGGTCACAGCATGAAAAAGGTTATGGAGCACAGCTGTTTCCAGAGAAATTAAAAAAGAATCCTTCCCCTCTCACTTTCAGAATCTTCCCCCACTGTGTGCTGCTATCACTTTAAAAATCTTCATTCTATCAGGAGAACCCAGGAGCACCAGACCCAGCCCTCTATCCTTTACCTGGTAGATTGTGCACAGGATGACCTGACTCTGGAATTGCACCTTTATTTTGCCTTAGCCACTTGTTAGAAACATCAGCTTAAACATTTTCCAGATAATACATGGCCTAGAGATATTGAGGTCCTTCTGAAGAGAGCCTATCTAGAAAGACAGAGACCAATTGGCTCAGAGATAGAGGTGAAGACTTGATGACACATTTTGGAGACTTGGATGGAGCCGTGACCTCTTATATAACCATCCTTTTTTAGATGGCGCTGGTTTGCATTTGGCCTCTATTTATTTGACACTGGAAGGCTTCCCTGCTAAGACCCTTACCCCCTTTCCTGTAACCTATGAGCCAAGAAAACTTGATCATCCATTACCCAGAAGTGATCATGCCCTCCTCTTCCCTCTACTTAACTTCAGTGTTTCCTTCTCCGAGAATATGTCCCATTTTACACGCCCTACCCTCAATCCTTCATGTACCAGAAAAAAGAAATCCCCATTCACGTGCTTGCACGTGAGTGGGGTCACACATGTGCACACAGTGAAATAACTGCTGGGTGGATGCAATACAGAAACAGGGAGCATTTATCTGAGATACATCGGATTCTCTGGTGCAGAGAGCTTAGCAGGTTGTTTTAGTGATGGAAGTGGAAGCCACTTAGTCTTTTCTGGGAGGAATTGATTCCTCCAGCTCCGTTTGTTTGTTTGTTTTTAACCTCAAGGTTACTTTAGCTATTCAGAGGCTTTTGCATTTCCATATAAACTTTTTTGTCCTAGTTCTGTGAAAAATGCCATTGGTTTTTGATAGGGATTGCATTGAATCTATAGTGTAGTTATTTTGACAATAGTGATTCTTCCAATCCAAGAACACAGTTTATCTTTCCAACTGTTTACATCATTCAATGTTTTTCCTTAAAAATGTGGCAGAAATCTAAATGTTGGCTGCTGAGAAGTAGAGAAGGAAAGATGGGTGTAAGGGGAAAAGTAGGAGGGTGTAGCAGAGACTGCTCATTTTCCACCTAGTGGTTCTCACCTCCTTTCATAGTAAAAGAGATGGGGCTGGGTGCGTGCTTACCTGGGTAGTTAGTAACTGTACTAGCTCCCGGCAACTAGTTTGGCCTGAAGGCTGAACTCTCACCCGCGGCACTGATGGAAGTAGCCGGTGCCAGTCCTGGTTGAGAGCCATAGGAAGTGGACCTTCTCTCCTATTCAGTTCCCCTTTCCTGTGGCTGCAACTATGAGCATGTGGCAGCCTTAGCCACGTGAATACAGGCCTGGAGGACAAGGAAGAAACATCTCGTTCCCTACCAGATACATGAATGATCATGTGGAGCAGGACCAAAGGCAGTTCTGGAAATCTAACTTCACACTGCTATGTAAAAGAGTTCTTGGTTCTTCACATCATAATATCAGGGGATCTCTTTCTATATTAGCTTTGCCTTACTCTAGCTGTGGCCCCAGATTAATGATAAGGGGCACCTCACATAGAATGGCTAGTTAGGTATCTCCTATCTCATGGGACCACAGAAATTGGGTGAGGAATATCTGATACAGAATTTAAAATGCTGCCAGCTGTGTCCCAGGCTGTGCTTCTTCTTGGTTATCTTAAAATCTAGACATGGAGCTGCCTTATATCAGTGATATTTTGAGAAGTTAAGGGTAGTAGTGATGTAGGGAAGAAAGAGAAAAATATCTGGAGAATCAAATGAGACGCAGAGAAGAGATTGAGAATTCAGTGAAGCAAGAAATTGTAGGAAAGTGATCATGAGAAAGTAAACCCCAAAAGACCTGGGATACAGACTGAGGAGGGTGCAACTCTCCACAGTATAGGGGGGAGGAATTTAAGCTAATTTCCTTCAGTAACTGAAAAATAAGCCCAGCAAGTGAGAAGATGAGATCAGATGGTCATCACGTGCTTAGGCTATGTCCTTTTCTATCGTTCAGATCATCTGCCTCAAGCCCCCATTCAAATATCATTTCCTCCATAAACTCACGTCTGCCCTTGGGTCAGCATGAAAGGGAATCCTTTGGGGGTTTATCCTACAAAATTCCATGGACAGGAGCCCTGGTCTTTTGTGGGACCTTGTGGGCAACCCAATGCAGCAAATATGACATTCAGTCTTGCATTGTAATAAATTAAGGATACAATTTTATGAAAAGAACCTTTCACTAAGGACAGGTTGGTTTATAAAGTGCCATCATAACCCATCATCAGAGGCCTCAAAGTGAGCCTCGATTCATTTTATTATTTCCTGTTAAGGGAAACCTGAACTCTTCCTGTGCCAAGAGGACATGACAAGTCCCTCCCATCTGAGGGTGTTCCTGGCCTCTATTTAGGTCTGAAAGATGACCCGAAATTCCTGGAGCCCCTCCCATTGATGTCAAATTATAAATAAAATGTTGCTCTTTTTTTTTTTTTTTCAGGAAAAAACTGCCTATTTCACCTTCCTTGGCAGTGGAATAAGTGGATCAAAAACAGCGACTGCTGATGAAAACTCAACTTCCAAATACATTCCACAGCTTATTTGCAGAGGGAAATGTTCTTTACCTTTTGAACTTTCAGATAGCTGGTGAAAGCAAATGGGTAAGCTTTTTTTTTTTTTTTTCTTTCTTTTTAATTAAACAGGAAAAAAATATCACACCCTGGCTTGGCCGGTCACCAAAGGCAGAGGTTTCGGGCTATTCCCGAAGAATCACTGCAAGGATGTGTGACTGGACCATGGGAACAGGACCAGGCCTGGTGATTGTCATAGAGACACTCTTGGTATCTTCTTAGAAGCCACAGCAGCGGGGGTTTCTGGAAGGGGGTGGTGACGAGAAATGTAACGGTTCATTTCTCTGTGTACCATAACCTTGCACCTTCTTGCCTATAAATCAGAAGCATTTGAAAATTCACCACATCCTTTTTCTGTCCAGGCCTGTGAAACTGCTTCCTTTAATCCAGCAGATAGATGCCTGTGGTTTCAGAGCCCGGGATGTTCCATTTTGAGTGCCACATGCGTGTGGTTAGCTAATGACCGGGTGTCTACTGAGGTTTGCGACCAGGGATTGTTGCAAAGCTCTACCTGACTCCTTTCTTCTCCTGGAGAAGGTGGGAACATTCTTACCATATTAGTCACGCTGGGGTCTTTTTTTTTTTCTTTAATACACAGGAAATGTTTCTCTCCAAGAGCACATAATTTGGCCAACGGCAGCTTCCTAGGTTCAGAACAACTTTACCACCTATCAGGAGTTTTCCAAGATAAAGTTTGTAGTAGCACATTTTTCGTGGTAGAAATGTCACCAAGTTGCATAAACTCAAGGCCTGCTTTGGCCTTCAGTCATTCTGCAAATATTTATTGAGCGGAGTTCATTGGGGTCAATAGGATGAACTGGAGGGTTGTTATTCCTCATGCCTACAATTTACCCACGACCCACACAAAGTCACACAGACACTGTTTTATTCTCAAAAGAGGTATTTGAATATTGAACATGGACAGCAGCAGTACCTTCTTATATTAAAGAGTGGAGGATTATGTGTGCACTGTGTGTGTTAAGTCACTTCAGTCATGTCCGGCTCTCTGCCACCCTATGGACTGCAGCCTGCCAGGCTGCTCTGTTCATGGGATTCTCCAAGCAAGAATCTGGAGTGAGATGCTGTGCCCTCCTCCAGAGGATCTTCCTGACCTAGGGATTAAACCTGTGGCTCTTACATCTCCTGCATTGGCAGGCAAGTTCTTTATCGCTAGCGCCACCTGGAAGCCCTGGTATATATACACCACCCTGTGTAAAACTAGATAGCTAATGGGAAGGTGCTGTGTGCCACTGGGAGCTCAGCTCTGTGCTCTATGATGGCTTAGAGGGGTGAGACCTAGGGGGTGGGGGTGGGGGTGTGATGGAGGCTCAAGAGGGAGAGGATATAGGTATATTTATAACAGATTCACACTGTTGTACAGCAGAAACTAACAAAACATTGTAAAGCAATTATCCTCCAATTAAAAAAAAATAGAATTGATGATTGGGATGGTGGCCGGGCATTGGACACAAGATCTAGGTGGCTTCTGTTTGGGGCTGAACCCGGTTGGCACTGAAATGTTTAGCTGCAGAAGCCAAGCTCCCAGTGCTAGTGAGTTCCCAAACAAGAGCAGTCCTCCTAATTAATATTTTGTCATGTGGAACCTGATTCTATCCTATCAGACAGGAAATCCAACTCTCAGGCTGTCTGCATAATTCACAAGAGCCCGTTGAAAAAGCCGAGGGTAGAGGAAGGAGTTGTCACAGTCTATACAAAGCCAGGCAGCTTGTAACTGGATAAAAATTGATCAGTCATCTGTGATGATCACTCATGTGGCAACCTGGTTACGCTCTGGTACTCTGGTACCCAGTTCCTCAATCAAAATACTCATCTCAGTGTTACCCTGAAGGTGTGTGATACATGTGATTACCACCTACAAACAGTTGACTTTGCATCAGGGAGATTCCTGGGTAATCTAGGTGGATCTCATCCAATCCATTACAAGGTCTTAAGAATAGAACGGAGGTTTCCTTCAGGAAGAAGAAATTCCACCTGTGAAATGAAGCATCAGTTCCTGCCTAGAGTTTCCACCCTGCCCATCCTGACAGCCTGCCTGCCCTCCCTGGGATTTGGGGCTTGTCTAGACAGCTCTACAATCACAAAAGCACTCTCTCTCTCTCTCTTTTCCCCCTCTCTTTCTCCAGGAGAATCCCATGGACAGAGGAGCCTGACAGGCTATAGTCTATAAGGTCATACAGAGTCAGACACGACTGAAGCGACCAAGCACATGTATGTGTGTGTGTGTGTGTATACTGTGAGTGCACACAAAAGGAGAAGCGGGTAGCAGAGGATGAGATGGTTGGATAGCATCACTGACTCCGTGGACATGAATCTGCGCAAACTCCAGAAGATAATGGAGGACAGAGGAGCCTGGCATGTTGTAGTCCGCGGGGTCACAAAGAGCTGGACACCACTTAGCAACTGAACAGCGATAACAACAGGGCTCTACGAGATCTGATCCCTGATTCCTTAGACCATGTCCTCTGTTCTCACCATCTGGCTGTCTTGCTCTAGTCACATAGAGCTTTTCTGTTCCTTATAGATGCCAGGCACACTCTGTATTCAGGGTAAAGGCTCCATTCTGTGGCACTTGACTTGCCTTTCTTCACAGCAGTCATTAACTATTGGAATGTGCTGTATATACTGCAATGTTCAAAATCTATCTCCTTCAGAGTGTAAAGCTTCAAGAGAGCGGGTGCTTTTTCTGTTTTGTTCACTATATGTGTATCCCCAGGACAGACACAAATTAGGCGATTCGTTAATATCTATTGAAAGACTCAATGAGCTTAATCCAGTGGTGAAATCAGTCAAATATGTGAATTGATGTTATACAGATAAAATGGGCTTCCCTGGTGGCTCAGCTGGTAAAGAATCCACCTGCAATGCAGTAGACTGCCTGCAATGCAGGAGACATGGGTTTGATCCCTGCGTTAGGAAGGTCCCCTAGAGAAGGAAATGGCAACCTGCTCCAGTATTCTTGCCTGGGAAATCTCATGGACAGAGGAGCCTGGTGGACTATAGTCCATTGGATTGCAAAGAGTCAGGCATGACTTAGTGACTAAACCACCACCACATAAAACAATTTACTTACTGAACTTTAATTTTTTGCCAGGTATTTCCCCACCGTATAGAAACTGTTTCAAAGGGCATTGACTTGTGACCAGACTCTTCTCAGTCTTCTTCTTCCTGAATATTTCAGCAATGGACATATGGGTCACCTCTTCTGTGTTGTGACCTTCTCTTCTCTGAAGTCTCATTATTCTTTTTCGTCTCTGGAATATTATGTGGGAATAAATAGGAAAAAGGAAACCAAACCTGCTTTTATTCTCTTATCCACACTTTTCACCTGTGTGTTCCACCTTTATCTGTATATCTACAGCCTCTCTGACTGGAATAGAAGGTCTGTAGGAGTGAGGTCTTAATCTCTGGTCACCGTGAATCCCTCACAACCTAAAACAACATCTAACACGAGTAGGTGTTCAGTAAGTATTTTTGAATATTCATTAATAATTAATTATTTAATGAAATAGCTTGATTAAAGTGATACTAGTTTCTGGTTTATCCTGCTTGTTTAAAAAGGAGCCAATATTCTCCTTCTATTAAGTCTGAGTGAGTAGTTTTCTTCAGTCACAACTCATCTGATGCCACAGAGGCACTCCTTGGGCATTTCAGTGGCGGGACTGTGGGATAGGACCGTCTGGCTCGCACACCTGCAGGCATAGATGTACTGAACTGCACATTTTCAACCCTTGACTAAAGTGACCAAAGAGCCCTAGAGAAATTGTTAATTGTTTTTTAGAAATCAGTCAATGAAAGAACTTTAAGCCAAGTTCTGGAGATGGACGGTGGTGAGGATTACATAATCATGTGAAAGTATTAAATGCTATTGAACTGTACAGTTTAAAATGGTTAAAGTGGTCAATTTTATGTTATGTATATTTAACCACAATTAACAAGTAAACAAATTAAAAGTTCGGGATTAACAGATACACACTGTTATACACAAAATAGATAATCAACAAGGACCTACTGTATAGCACAGATAACTGTACTCAATATCTAGAGAATCTGAAAAAAGAATTTATATATTGGATTGGCCAAAAAGTTCATTCAGATTTTTCCATTAGATGTTAATAGAAATATAACTAAATCAGTATATGCACACTTCGCTGTACACCTGAAACTAACACAACATTGTGAATCAGCTATGTGTGTGTGTTAGGCGCTCAGTCATGTCTGACTCTTTGTGCTCCTATGGACTGTAGCCCGCAAGGCTCCTCTGTTCATGGAATTCTCCAGGCAAGAATACTGGAGTGGGTTGCCATTCCCTTCTCCAGAAGATCTTTCTGACCCAGGGATCAAACCTGGGCCTTCCACATTGCAGGCAGATTCCCTACCGTCTGAGCCACCAGGGAAGCCCATAAATCAACTATACATCGTTAAAAAGTAAATAAAAAGAGATGAGGCCTACTCATATGATTATCAGCTGGAAGGTCAGTCAGTAGGACTCCTGAATCAAGGTGAACGAGAAGTGAATTTTCCTTTGCGTCCCTTGCCCTGCTGTAGTTCTCATGGTGTTCTCCATCTTGACCCCAACCTGAAATACAGACACACTGTTAACGAATAATTTGTGTTTTCCAAAACAACTTGCAAAGTTTCAACAGTTAGAGTTCCCATGTTGCACATGTTTATTTTCCAAATATTCTTAAAGCAAGAGCCCTGCTTCATATCACGTTCATTTTCAAGCAAACAAGTGTATCATACTTTGGAACAGCCCATAATTTTACACTGAATGCTGCCATGTGAGAGAATCTCAGCATTCTTTCACCGTTATTTATTAGTTCCTACATTTATTGCTTTTTCAAAGCTTAGAAATACAGGTGAAATTTAAAACAGCTTCATTAAACTTCAGATGTATGGTTCTGATAAGCCTGGCATGGAGCCATGACATTCCAAGATTCTCAAATAGCATAATCTAATTAATTTTTTTTTTTCTAGAACACAGAGGTCATAAACACACAGTAATCTGAAACACTTAGTGTCCTGCCAGCTGGCATCTTCTCGTTTCCAGTTTCCCTGCACTGTAATTTTGCTCCCATTTGTGAGAAACTGTGGATTTCTCCATTTGGGTAGATTGTATTAAGTTACACACTATTCAGCTGAGGTATTTTTTAATGAACTAATTGCATGTTAGTTAATAATAGAACATGGCGTCAACAGTCAACTGTTGAATATAACTTTTGGAGAAATTACTTCAATCTTGAGGTAGGAATGTTCCGGAACAGGAGTGACCTGGGAAAACAATGTGATCACCCAGCAGTGAGTTTCTGAGTTATAAATAAATGAGTGTGTATTGGATATCAGTGTTATTAGCAATAACAACATCAGTGACCAAAACCACACCTATAAAACACACATTTTAACTTTTCCTACCAAAATCATGTTTTCTATTACTGCTGCTGCTACTGCTGCTACTAAGTCGCCTCAGTGGTGTCCGACTCTGTGCGACCCCATAGAGGGCAGCCCACTAGGCTCCTCTGTCCCTGGGATTCTCCAGGCAAAAATACTGGAGTGGGTTGCCGTTTCCTTCTCCAATGCATGAAAGTGAAAAGTGAAAGTGAAGTCGCTCAGTCGTGCCCGACTCTTAGTGACCCCATGGACTGGAGCCTACCAGGCTCCTCTGTCCATGGGATTTTCCAGGCAAGAGTACTGGAGTGGGGTGCCATCGCCTTCTCCGTCTATTACTGTTGTGCATGCTTAATTTTATCAGTGAATGATAATTAAAAGACATCAAGTCCTACTGGGTAGGCTTATGGCTGACATCCAATCCAAAGTTCTGGCTATGAAAGAGGTTGAGGTGGTTGCCCTCTGTGATGTTCATTTCAACTCAGCTCCTAATTCTTCCACCTCTGGTGTTGAATCTAATGGACGTTCATCTCTTCACTGTGCACAGATCTGTGATGATTTTGCAGACAGTGATCATCTTCCTTTGAAGGCAGCATTTGTCTTTCCATGTGTGCTCATTCTGGATCTCTTTGTTTTTAGATCTATTCTTCATGCTCCTCTGCCCTGCTTTGCTTGCCAGGGGATTGAACAGGCTCCTAAGTCAACCAATCTCCCCCTGGACTCAGCCTTTGAGAAAGAAACACTGATGAGAGATTGGAGGCTGCAGGGAAGGGAGGGGAGGCCAAGGTACCTCTTCCTCTGCCTCCTGTAGCATCTCTGGCAGCAGCTGCATCTCCTCTGCCCACCTAACTGGCTCCACATACTCCCTGCATCCAGCTCATAGGGAGTGGTATCTTTTTGCCTTTACCAATCAGAATGGTCTCACTGTCTCCAGACTTCTTAGCTCTTCTATCTCCAGTATAACCAGTTCCCTATGTGAAGGTCCTACCGTTGTAAATATTCAGTGGTTTTTATTTCCTGAATGACCATGACTGAGATCCCAGGCTAAAAATCACCATCTCCCGAGGCTATCTCCATTTTTCATTCATTTCAGATGCATTTTTTTCTCAATATTTTTTATTACATCTTTTTTGATGCAGGATTACATAAAATGTTTGCTCTTCCTCTTTTAAAGAACGTTTTGGATTTGAGAGAAAAGAGAACCAGACTGGGGGAAGTGCAGCTCTTTGTAAGTCTCCATAATAACTTCTACCTAACTGTCTGTATCCCCGAGTTCCACTTTTCCTACACAGCAGGGCACACATTTTTGGTGAGGTCACACACACCCAGGGATATGATGTCATCTTGCACATTGTGTTACAAACAGGTTTAATAATACATTGTGGTATCTTAAAGCCTGAGATGGAATGCTCTGGCCCAGAAGCCAAACCCAGGATCCATCTGGCAGACATGTTAGTCAATGACCCCGAGAGCTCAGCACATTTCTCCCTATTGAGATAGAACAGAAATGATTCTTACAGATTTAAGGTTCAGTTTTATAGCACAGCATTGATGTCATCACCGTGTGCTTTTTTCTTCATGTCTCTTTTTTTCTCAGCCTCTATTTCTCCTTTGCCTCTCTTCCCTGGTTTTCCTGTGCTTCTCAAAACTTAGCTAAGATCAAGAGGCCCATACATATACTGGAAAATTGTTGGCATTTTTCACAGGCCAAGCAATCTGGAATCTTTCCTACCACTGTCCACCCAAGGGCTTAACAGCTGCACCTAAGGGCTTAACAGCTACTTGAGGGAACCTAGTGCATGGTGAGATACATATGGCCAATAGTGTGTGGCCCAAAAACGGCTCTCTAAGGTTTCCTTAATTGCTGGCTACCCGCTTTTTCCAGTCTAGAAGCTGCAGAATCACCTTAGACTTCTCTACTGTCCCCTCATCTCTGCACAATCACAGAGCACCTTTACTCTTCGTTTCCAGTCTTCCTGATTCCTGCCTCCTCCTCCTCCCAAACTACCCAGTGTCCCAGGCTCATTCATTATCTTCTGAATTCTCCAGGGACATTTTCACATCTCTTTTGTTGTTTGTGTCATTCTTCCTTCCTGTTTCCACTGTTTGGAAAAATCTGACTTATTGTCAGAAAGTATCTTCAACAGTATTGTTTTTTGTTTTTTTCTGCAAACATCCCAGATCACTCACAAGAGGGAAAAAATAATTTTGGCAGCTAGAAAGCAGATGGGTGAACATCTGATTTCTAGCTAAGTAAATGACTTAGACACCCAAGGAGTAGAAGTACTAAGCCAGCAGTAGGGGAAACTGAAAACAAACCCAGATTTATACTGTGTAACCCCTAAAGGCTCAAAATGTGACCTCATCAAGTACCTTGAGAAGTAGGAGTGAAGGGACTGGACTAAAAAAAAGGGAAGTATTTTTTAAGAAATGGGCCCGTCACCAGTTCCCTAGATCACTATGCTAGACTGTCATTCCCCAGTTTATGTCTAGAAAACATAAAACTTAGGACCTTAAGTAGCAGCAGGCAGGATGGATGATGCAGATTTCTTACTGAAAGAGGTAATCCCAAGCACACTGAAAGTGAATACCCTCTACTCTCTGTGTCCACTTGGCTCTCAGAACACTGACTCCCAGGCTGGACGTTGAAAAACAAATCTTCCATGGGAAATACTTCTTTGCCAAAAAGACGGATATAAAGGTACTGACAGCAGAGATTCTCCACTAAAAAGCACCCAGCCAAAGCACTCTACAGTGAAGCTGGCAGTTAACAGTCCCCATTCATACACTCAGAACAGCAAATCAACTCATGGGTGCCCTACTCCTACATATAAAAATTATGAGAGCTTTGAGAAAAACCTCCAAATAGAAGAAACTCCCCCATCCCATCACACAAAGCAACTTAGCTGAGACAATGGTTTGCTAAGAAAACACCCATATTTCAAGTTTTTATTAAATATTATCAAGGAAATAAAATATAAATGCAACTATGTAATAAGAATCAGAGATTTAAAATATTAAAGGAAAGAAGTTATAAATAAAAGATAAAAATGTAAATATAACAAGGTCAAGTGGCTCCAAATTCAAAAACCAATGGTTCCAGAAAGACTAAAGAAATAAAGAGGAGGGAAATATCAATAAAATTACTCAAGAAAAGTTCCCCAAATGAAAGGAAAAGATTGTAAAAGCCTACCAACTGTCCAGTGAGATAAACAAAAATAGACCCATTTGAAGGAAAAAGATTATGAAATTTCAGCAAAGAGAAAAATCTTAAAAGTTTTCAACAACAACAACAACAAAAAATTCTGGGCAAAGAATCAGGAATCAGAATAACATTTTGACTTCTCAGGAACCCTGAAAGGTAAAGGGCAATAAAGTAATGCCTTCAACATTCCGAAGGAAAATGATTTCCAGTCTACATGTCTAGACCCTGACAAACTATCAATCAAACATGAGGATAAAATAAAAAATAAAAATATTGTCAAATCTTCTCAGTCTCTCACACATAGAAAAATGACTAGAGCGTGGGCTTATTCAGAAAAGATTAACCAAGAGAAGACATGTGATCCTGGCATTGAGGAGACCCAACAGAGGAGAAAGCCCAAAGAAACCCACTGGTTTCTTTACTGGGTGGTTGTGCAGGGAGATTGCAGGATGGAGATGCAGGAACAGGGCAACCAGGCCAGTGTGAGTACCCGAGAAGGCTTTGTGAGAAATTCTGGAAGATGAACATAAATGGCAATCAAATGGCCCTGAATGTCTTAAGAAAAGCTTTAGACACATGATGAAGTGTTTGGGGTTGAATTAGTGGCAACTACATATAAAATGAAGTAAATTTAACAATGAGAAAAAATATGAATTCTAGGAAAAATAAAAAGTGATGTAGGAAAGGAAGAGTGACCATATTTTCCACAGACACAGCCATGAATAGTTTCATAGCCTTGATAACAGAATATTGGCTTTAACCCAAAACACAACATGCTTATATTAAGAGAACGGAGGAGGCTGTAAGGGTGCCCATGTGCGATGGAAGGAGAAAGCTAAACCCTCGTTTTCCATAAGGGAAAGTCAACAGATAAAGCCTGCGACTGAAAACTCAAGAAGTCACGATACAACCATGCCACTTAGAGACATGGAGATAAATAATACAACACTCGGTTACAAGAAGTGACAGTGGTTGCTTCTGGGGAAGAGAAAACTACTGGACAAGAGGTACAAAATGTTGGACTTTTAGAAAACTTTTTTTTTCTTTTACAAATCTTAAAAAACTATGTCAATGTTTAAATTATGTGATGTAGAATATTGGTCAAAAAAATCACCATTGGGCAAAGTTAATTGATAGGGTCCCAGACATAGTGCTGGGGTGTAGCTGTCTGTGCTTCTGTCTTCCAATGGATTGTGGTGTCTTTAGGGGCAAGAGCTCCTTTTGTTTGTGTTTGCTTCCTTGCATAGCATACTGACCCAGAATTGGCATTGCAGGTAACACTATTGGTAAAGAATCCACCTGCCAGTGCAAGAGACATAAGACATAAGATCGAACCAGGGTTTGATCCCTAGTTTGGGAAGATCCCTGGTTTGGGAAGATGCCCTGGAAGAGGGCATGGTAACCCACTCCAGTATTCTTGCCTGGAGAATCTCATGGATTCATGACAGGCTACAGTTCATAGGGTCACAAAGTGTCTGACATGACTGAAGCATGTCAACTTGGCATGCACACACATGCACACGTTGATGAAAAAATTGTCATAGAACTATTGGCCCTAATTCTACCATATGGTTTTATAGAAACCAAAACTTTCAAATGCAAGACCACCAAATAACTGAATACACTTTGCCTTCAGTTCACTTCAGTCACTCAGTTGTGTCCAATTCTTTGCAACCCCATGGACTGAAGCACACCAGGCTTCCCTGTCCATCACCAACTCCTGGAGCTTGCTCAAACTCATGTTCATCGAGTAGGTGATACCATCCAACTATCTCATCCTCTGTTGTCCCCTTTTCTCACCTTCAATCTTTGCCAGCATCAGGGTCTTTTCAAATGAGTCAGTTCTTCATATCAGATGGCCAAAGTATGGGAGCTTCAGCTTCAGCATCAGTCCTTCCAATGAATATTCAGGACTGATTTCCTTTAGGATTGACTGGTTGGATCTCCTTGCAGTCCAAGGGACCCTCAAGAGTCTTCTGCAACACCACAGTTCAAAAGCATCAATTTTTAGGTGCTCAGCTTTCTTTATGATCCAACTCTCACATCCATACATGACTACTGGAAAAACCATAGCTTTGACTAGATGGACCTTTGTTGGCAAAGTAATGTCTCTGTTTTTTAATATGCTGTCTAGGTTTGTCATAGCTTTTCTTCCAAGGAGCAAGCATCTTTTAATTTCATGGCTGCAGTCACCATCTGCAGTGATTTTGGAGCCCAAGAAAATAAAATTTGTCACTGTTTCCATTGTTTCTCCATCTATTTGCCATGAAGTGATGGGACCAGATGCCATGATCTTAGCCTTACCCTCTCTTAAATCTTCTCTTCACCAGACTAAAAATTCCCAATGCCCCTATTATTTGTGGTTGGGTCATTTTTATTAAAGTCTACACCCCATTTGGGTCATAGACCTTCAGTTAGCTCTAATTAGTCTTCATCTCTTACAAATATTGCATGTACTAAATGTTACAATGTGTGATATGACCTGTGCAGATCAAACAGGATTCCCCTCTCCCTTAATTTATATGCCATATATATCTATTGATACAACCTGAAATTACATTACACTTTCCATGAACCACCTTTTCTTGTTTCCAGATATTTAGCTTATAGTCTTCTACAAACCCTTTAAGTCTTCTTCTACTTTATTCCTGGCAAAGCCCCTCTTGCTTTTTTCTATGTGGGTTGATTTTAAGGTTCAAACATGACTATATTTTTTCCTTTATATATATTTTTAGACTATTATTCAGTCTGTTGAGACTATTGTATTAAGATCCTGTGAACCAATACAACTCACTTTCCCAGCTTCCCATGATCTGCAAATTTGATTAACACACTTTTTTACATTCTTATCAATTAACACTATTGGCTGTAAATTGGTTCAGTCAATATGGAAAACAGTATGGAGTTTCCTTAAAAAACTAAGACGAGAGCTACAATATGACCTTGTAATCCCACTCCAGAAAAAAAAAATAATAATAATTTTAAAAGATACTTGCACTTCAATGTTCTGTGCAGCATTCTTTATAACAGCCAGGATATGGAAGCAACAGATGTGCATTGACAGAGGAATGGATAAAGAAAATGTGGCACATGTATACAATGGAATATTACTCAGCCACTAAAAAGAATGAAATAATGTCATTTGCAGCAGTATGGATGGTCCTAGAGATTGTCATACTGATGAAGGAAGTCAAAACGACAAAGAGAAATACCATGCTGTCACTTATAAGCAAAATCTAAAAAGAAATGTTACAAATGAACTTACTTATGAAACAGAAGCAGACTCATAGACTTAGAAAAAGAACTTATGATTACAGGGGGAAAGGATAGTTAGGGAGTTTGGGATGGACACGTACATACTGGTATATTTTAAATGGATAATTGACAGGAGCCTACTGTATACAACATGGAACTCTGTTCAGTATTATATAATAATTTAAATGGGAAAAGAACTTGAAAAAGGATCAGATCAGATAAGATCAGTCACTCAGTCGTGTCCGACTCTTTGCAACCCCATGAATCGCAGCACGCCAGGCCTCCCTGTCCATCACCAACTCCCAGAGTTCACTCAGACTCACGTCCATCAAGTCAGTGATGCCATCCAGCCATCTCATCCTCTGTTGTCCCCTTCTCCTCCTGCCCCCAATCTCTCCCAGCATCAGAGTCTTTTCCAATGAGTCAACTCTTCACATGAGGTGGCCAAAGTACTGGAGTTTCAGCTTTAGCATCATTCCTTCCAAAGAAATCCCAGGGCTGATCTCCTTCAGAATGGACTGGTTGGATCTCCTTGCAGTCCAAGGGACTCTCAAGAGTCTTCTCCAACACCACAGTTCAAAAGCATCAATTCTTCGGCACTCAGCTTTCTTCACAGTCCAACTCTCACATCCATACATGACCACAGGAAAAACCATATAGATACATGTATATGTATAACTGAATCACTGTTGTACACCTGAAATTATCACAAAGTTGTTAATCAACTATACTCCAATATAAAATGAAAAGTTTTTAAAAGTCATCAATTAATATGTTGACTGGGTTAAAGATGATGATTAAAGCCCTTGGCACAAGATTAAAAGTTCCCTTTTGAGTTCACAGCATCTGTTGTGAGTATTCTCTAAACCTAGCCCTTCAACTCATTACAAAGCCCCTTCATTGTTTAGATCATTCAAATGGTGTGTATTTACTTTGTCTACAAAGATATCATGGACGTGTTTGTCAAACTCCTCGTTCAAGTAACACAACTATAACAAAAACAAAAATTTATTGTGTCTGTGCCAGGCACTCTGCTTAAGAACAAATAATGTCAAATTACATATTAAAGCTCGTGAAGTCTACAATAACTCCTACATCTACCAGATTTTTCTAATCTGCCAATCTATTAATACCGTCTTTTTGCTACATATCTCTGTCCAATGGATTGCATTTTTATGCCTTCTTTTGGAGAGAAGTCTATTAAACATGACCCCAAAATCCTGCAATTTTTTTGGATGTTAGTTTTGACACAAACTTCCCAAATAAATTAAATCATATAACTTCCTTCCTCTGGGATCATACATTATTCAGAGGAACATAGTTGGAAATCATTTTACTGACCTTTAGTCCAGCTTTTTCAAACCTTTTCAATAACTTGCCATGTGCTTCATTTCTTTATGACTTTGACTATAATTTATTCCATTTAAATGCTTCAACTTCACCCCTCCTTCCTATTTTCAATGCCATATATTCCAAAAGAGTTGTGATTATTCTCAAGAGAGAAATTTCTCTCCCATCTGAAAATTTTAGATTTTTCTAGATATTCTCCATGAGGTTCTATCACACAGTCTCTTATTGTTACTGTCACAGAATTCCCTCAGCTAGATTCCAGCTTCTTCAAGGTCAGAAGACTCCTTCATGTTTTTATTCAGAATTTTACCTATTATAATAATGCATCTATAGCAGACGCTTAATCAAATCTGTGGATTGGCTCAAAACCTAAATCTGTTAACCTCTGCAATTGTCACTATGGATGCTTTATAGGAGATGTTCTTGGAGATAACGTGGATGTGGGGTACTTCCCAGTATATCCATGGACATACAGAATCCCAAATGGGAGAAATTACATATCAGAGTCATCATCCATCCAGTAGAATATTAGCTTTCTCGGCTTCTGAATCTAGAAGTAGACGTAGAAATTTGAATTAGGAGTCTAAGAGCTGACAAATACATTCTTGTCCAACAAAAACAACTCACTTCAAATTAGCAGTGATGAGAATATCATGTCTCCAAGATGAGCCCTTGAATCTGAGAATGAGTGGGCCTAGAGGCTGAGCTGCTGGATCCTGAGTCCTGCCTCACCTTCATATATAAGGCCGGGAGCTCTGGTCCCAGGCTTACTCAAGAACATTAGTACAATCACTTCCTGGGGATTATTTTGGTTGCAAGAGTCACAAACCCAGAGATGGAGGAGTAATCACATCCATGAGCTCTTTTAATAATAAATTGTTTGCTTGCATTTCAGCTGAGAGTGGTTGGATTGGCCTCATTTTAGACTCAGCAAACATCTCAAGCTGGTTTTCCAATGCTTTTGATCTTCTATAACCCAAGTATGTTTAGCTAAGCACTATCCCCTTAATTTTTAAAACCCACACATACTTTATAGGAAATGTTGCTCACATTGTTTTGACTCATTTACATGATAAATCATCACAATTTTATTTGGGAAGGGTGTTTTGATGTCCAAGAAGACTTTTCAAGCATTTTTATAAGCTGTTTTTCTTAAAAACAGGAAGCTGCATTTTTGCCAAGAATAAACAAACTGAAAGCTCAAGAGGCAGGAGGTTGCTTGAAAAACTCCAAACCCACAAGGTTGAGTGGGTTCGAAACTTGGCACCACACCTTTCCTCATCCTTTTGTTTCATGTGGTTCCTTGTTTCCCTCCTAAAAATAAACCTCTAAAGCCAAACTAGGATGCAGAGGAAAAGAGCAAACAGGAAGCGAAGAGAAACAACAAACGGAGGTGAAATTGAAGCCATGCTTTATTTCCCAGGCATCTCTCAGAGACACCAAGGACTTTATGCACTGGGAAACCGAGGCACTGGAACACAAATTGCTCTCGGGATCCCAGTGCCGATTCAATCCAAGCCAAGCAACCAAGACAACACTCTTTTTGCCTGCTGTCTTCAGCCCTCACCCTCTGCTGTCAGGCCTTCTGCTTACAGACAGAACACACAGTTTATGCCCTCCATCCAAAAGATGAGCCTGGTCCCAGTCTTAGATCAGCTGTAAATCACCAAGCCTCGCTGCTTCCAAAAGCCAGAAAGCACCTCATCATGTGTTTTCAACTCTGCCAAAGAAAAGGGCCCTGCCCGGTTTTGATTCTGTTCGGGTCTCAGAAATAAGTTTGCAGTGCTGTGCGTGGGAGTTGGCGATGTGGGTGGGCAACTCTGAGCAACCCTCACCATTCCACAGGAAAAACATTGTTGGCTCCAGGCAGAGTCGTTCCCAAGTATTGGCAGATTCCTTTGCCTGGTGCTTTGGTTCCCAGAGGTAGGCATCTCTGAAATTTAGGTCCACTTCCAAATATTCTGAACAAAATGCAAAGCACTCCCTGGCTTCACTTTCCAAGGCAGCGGGTGCCAGAAACCTATCTGCATTTTTTCCCTTTTATATCCTAATTCGGAACTTAGTTTTCTTTTTACATTTGGCCCTAGAATCCCAGGGAAAGAGAGGGGAGGCAGAAACCAACAAAAAAGCCATTCAGCCCAAGTTAACCAATGTTAAAAAAGTGAAATAATCATTTTGGTAAAGCTTTTAGATCCACATGGCATGGCATTTCTAAATCATATGACCATGAAGCTGAAAAACAGTATTTTCCCCATCCTATCCCTCATTCTAAATCAAATTAAGACTAAATTTTATCTTTTAAAAAAAATCATAAAATACATAATTTATCTTTCTCTCAGGCTGTCTCAGAGACATGCAAAAATTCCACCACATTTAAAGAGATCAAATGTACATATGGAATTTTTATTAGAAATTTAAGGGGCATGGTTATACCCAGTTCAATTCTATAGCATGTTTCCACCTGTTGCCACTTATAACAAACTCAATGCACTCCCCACACTAATGTTATTGAGTTACTTATACCCTGACCTCTTAGAGAAGCTAAAGAGGCAAGATAACAGGATGCAAATATATTTTGCTGTTTGTGGTTTTTTCACAAACAAGAAATATTTTCTTCCTTCTCAAAAGATTGTTGTTATTGTTCAGTCACTAAGTCATGTCTGACTCTTTGCAACCCCATGGTCTGTGGCATGCCAGGCTTCCCTGTCCTTTACTATCTCCAGGAGTTTGCTCAAATTCATGTTCATTGGGTTGGTGATGCTATTCAACCATCTCATCCTCTGTTGCCCCCTTCTCTTCCTGCCCATGTTTCCCAGCATAAGGGTCTTTTCCAGTGAGTCAGCTCTCCACATCAGGTGGCCTATTGGAGCTTCAGTTTCAGCATCAGTCCTTTCAATGAATATTCAGGGTTGATTTTCTTTAGAATTGATTGGTTTGATCCCCATGCTGTCAAAGGGACTCTCAAGCATCTTCTGCAGCACCACAATTCAAAAGCATCAATTCTTCCATGCTCAGCCTTCTTTATGGTCCAACTCTCACATCTGTTCTTGACTACTGGAAAAACCATAGCTTTGACTATACAGAACTGTCGGGAAAGTGATGTCTCTTGCTTTCGACTATGCTGTCTAGATTTGCCATAGCTTTTCTGAATGCTATGCATACATCAAGAAAAGACTATTAAAGAACTGCTAAAATGCCTGTGAAAGGGGTAAAGATTTTTACTCCCTTTATCTTCCTTTCCTCTCTCCCTTTGAAAGAGGCATCTCTGACAAGGCTATTTCTCTGTTGGGACAGTAATAACTGTCACCAGGCATGTGTAGAGGGGGAAATCACAGTTGGGGGATTTGGGGCTAATAAAAACCCTATAGTTTGGCAGAGTAGAACCAGACAGAGGCCATGAATAAGGAGAGGAAACCTCACAGAAGGATAAGCTATAATCATAGAATGTGATATGCTTAGAAGGGAATTCTATCACTGAAACCCATCTAGACCCAAAACAAAAAACATGAACTTACAAAACCAAAACACAAAGCCACTGATATGGGCCAACACTTGATAATCATTAAGGCTCCCTCCAAATTCCACGTGATCCTCAGGATCCCTTTCCAGGGATTTTTATCGTTTCATTAAATGTATGCGTATAAAACCCAGTGCATAGTCACTGGTCAGATCCGACAAATAGAGATGACGATGGGTGGGAGGGATGATCAATATTGCAGTAGCATTTCTTAGACCTTACAAATCATTATCTGGAATTAGTATACTTAGCTGAAATTTAGAAGGTGATGAAATGTGCTTTGAAAATAAATGTATTATTTTAAAATAATACATTTAGGTAATAATACAAATCCTGATTTTAACTTACAAGCAAGCCAAACAATATATAAGTTGTTTTTCTCATTAATTTATAAATCATTCTTTCTTATCTGATTGAAAACACTCAGGGAAGGGATAGAAAGAGAAAGGGATAGAAAGTTCTCTCTTTCTGAATTATCATCTACAACAGACACCTGCTACCTCATAAAGAGTTCATTATCTCCCTCTCCAAGCCATTTCCTTCCAACTTCCCTCTTTCTGTCCATGGCATCATGATTCTCAAATCACTCAAACTGAGCATCTTGAAATAAACTCCCACACTCCTTGTCCTCTTTCTCGCCCCCTACATCCATTCATTCTACAGGTGCTGGCACTTCTTGCTCTTCGGTGCCTCTAAGCTACTCTTCCCTTGTAAAATTACTTAATTAATTAATTTGACTGCATGGGATCTTAGCTGTGTCATGTAGGATCTTCATTGCAGTGCTTGGAGCTCTCTAGTTGTGGCTTGAGAGAGCCACATGCCACATACTCCTTGGCATGTAGGATCTTAGTTCTCTGACCAGGGGTTGAACCCAAGTCCCCTGCATTGAAAGGTGGATTCTTAACCACTGGACCACCAGGGAAGTCCCTACTCTTCCCTTTTTATTGGTCACTGTCAGCATCCTAGCTCAGCCCTAATCATGTCTAACCTCACCTCTTATATGTTTCCTGACAGGGATCCCTGTTTCCATTCCTTACTCCAACCAAGCAAACTGAATTATCATAGCCAAAATAAACTTCCATGATATTTCTTTGCATAATTAATGCAAAGTTTTGAGTATGACAGTTACTTTATCCATATGTGTTCTATGAGTAAATCTTTGATTCAAGAGCTTTTGGTAACTACGCTATTTCCCACTAAGGAAAGTTCCAAACCTTTCACCCAGAATTAGATGACAACAATTATCTGGTCCCCATTACTATTTCTAAACCTCATGTGCCACTGTTCCTTTCTTTGAAAACACTACTTGAGTTAAATTATCTATCCATTGTTCCCCAAGAAATCATCCAGAATTCTCTCCCCATATCTTGGTTTATTCAATGTCCTATGTCCAAAACTCCTCCACAATCTATTCAAGTACCTCAATTCTACCTGTTTTTATCTGAGCCTGACTTCTACCTTCTCTGGACTGTTGTATTAAACTTTCACTTATCACATGACCTTTCCTAATGTCTATTTTTTTATTTCTCAAACTATCCTGAAATAATAAGGATGTTGAGAGTTCATCTCTACAATTACCTCTCTCCTAATTAAAAGCGCTATTTGTATCTATATAACCCTTTGGGCTTCCCTGTCAGCAAGAGTGGAGAAGGCAATGGCACCCCACTCCAGTACTCTTGCCTGGAAAATCCCCATGGATGGAGGAGCCTGGTAGGCTGCAGTCCATGGGGTCACTCAGAGTTGGACACGACTCAGCGACTTCACTTTCACTTTTCACTTCCATGCACTGGAGAAGGAAATGGCAACCCACTCTAGTGTTCTTGCCTGGAGAATCCCAGGGACGAGGGAGCCTGGTGGGCTGCTATCTATGGGGTAGCACAGGGTTGGACACAACTGAAGCAATGCAGCAGCAGCAGCAGCAACAGCGAGCAAGAGACCTGCAGGAGACCCAGGTTGATCACTGGGTCAGGAAGAACCCCTGGAGAGGAAATGGCTACCCACTCCAGTATTCTTGCCTGGAAAATTCCATGGGCAGAGGAGCCTGGAAGGCTGTTGTCCATGGGGTTGCAAAGAATCAGATACGTCTGAGCAACTAACACACACACACACACACACGTAATACTTCATTTAAGAAACATAACCTTTGCCAGAAATAAGCTAGAGAATTAATAAACTAGAGAGCTGCTAGGTGTTTTAGACTCAGTTCACATATCATTCTCATGCCAGTGCTAAGAAGATAAATATTCCATCTAGTTAATCATCCAGGAAAATGAGACTTAAATAACAGGAAGATTTCCAAAACTCACAGAGTAGTAAGTGCCACTAGCAGAATTCAATCAAGGATTTATAGAGATAATTAAATAAAATAATGCACAGGTCTGGAATAGAATATGCCCTTAATGCATGCTAAGTAATATTAATGGGTCTAGAGAACATTTTGAGTGATATTCTTCATTTCCTCCAGAGAAGTAAGTTGTGAGGCACTAGCCAAAGTACCTAAGAGTCTTTGTGGATTTTCTCCCCAAAGGTTTAAGTACATGGGAGATTTTGGATGATTTGTGGGGAGATAAGTGGAAATTTTGTGAGGAGAGACAGAATGTATTAGAGCAAAACAGGTTTTTCTCTTCCCCACCTTCCTCCAATAGAGGGAGCTACCTGAGCTAGAGGGGTAGGTAGTGAGAAGACTTAAGAGGAAGATGGGAGAGACTTTGGCAGATTCTGGGTTGGTGAAAACCCAAGATCAATGTTCCGGCAGCACCAGAAAAGTCTATTAGACACCTAAAAATGAATATCATGTAAATTAGCCCCCAATTTTCCCAACAACTTGTTCTTCCAACAGTCTTTCTTTTGGGGGAAAGAACTTGGAGTCCTTTGAATGATTATCTCTAGCTCCCATTGCACACCCAATCAATCAGATTAGTTCTCCAGTTCTCTCTTCAGAATCTGACCAGATTTTTGCCAACTGCAAATCGTTGTTCAAGCTTGAATGATGACAGTAGCCTTTTGTCTCTTTCCTGAATTATTTCAGTAGTCTCCTGACTTGTTTCCTTGCTTCTGCCCTTGCCTTGCTACAATTTATTCTCAGTCCATGAGCCAGTGGGAGCCTGTTAAAACATAAATTAGACTACACCAACCCCTTCTTAAAACCCTCCGGAGGCTGCCCCATCACTCTGAGTGGAAGTCTGTAGAATAACTCACGACTTCTTCAGTTCAGTTCAGTCTCTCTGTCGTGTCTGACTCTTTGCGACCCCATGAATCACAGCACGCCAGGCCTCCCTGTCCATTACCAACTCCCGGAGTTCATTCAGACTCACGTCCATTGAGTCGGTGATGCCATCCAGCCATCTCATCCTCTGTCGTCCCCTTCTCCTGTCCCCAGTCCGTGCCAGCATCAGAGTCTATTCCAATGAGTAAACTCTTCGCATGAGGTGACCAAAATACTGGAGTTTCAGCTTTAGCATCATTCCTTCCAAAGAAATCCCAGGGCTGATCTCCTTCAGAATGGACTGGTTGGATCTCCTTGCAGTCCAAGGGACTCTCAAGAGTCTTCTCCAACACCACAGTTCAAAAGCATCAATTCTTTGGCGCTCAGCCTTCTTCACAGTCCAACTCTCACATCCATACATGACCACAGGAAAAACCATAGCCTTGACTAGACGAACCTTTGTTGGCAAAGTAATGTCTCTGCTTTTGAATATGCTATCTAGGTTGGTCATAACTTTCCTTCCAAGGAGTAAGCGTCTTTTAATTTCATGGCTGCAATCACCATCTGCAGTGATTTTGGAGCCCCCAAAAGTAAAGTCTGACACTGTTTCCACTGTTTCCCCATCTATTTCCCATGAAGTGATGGGACCAGATGCCATGATCTTCATTTTCTGAATGTTGAGCTTTAAGCCAACTTCGTCACTCTCCTCTTTCACTTTCATCAAAGAGGCTTTTTAGTTCCTTTTCACTTTCTGCCCTAAGGGTGGTGTCATCTGCATATCTGAGGTTATTGATATTTCTCCCGGCAATCTTGATTCCAGCTTGTGCTTCTTCCAGTCCAGAATTTCTCATGATGTACTCTGCATATAAGTTAAATAAGCAGGGTGACAATATACAGCCTTGATGTACTCCTTTTCCTATTTGGAACCAGTCTGTTGTTCCATGTCCAGTTCTAACTGTTGCTTCCTGACCTGCATACAAATTTCTCAAGAGGCAGATCAGGTGGTCTGGTATTCCCATCTCTTCCAGAATTTTCCACAATTTGTTGTGATCCACACAGTCAAAGGCTTTGACATAGTCAATAAAGCAGAAATAGATATTTTTCTGGAATTCTCTTGCTTTTTCCACGATCCAGCAGATGTTGGCAATTTGATCTCTGGTTCCTCTGCCTTTTCTAAAACCAGCTTGAACATCAGGAAGTTCTCAGTTCACGTATTGCTGAAGCTTGGCTTGGAGAATTTTGAGCATTACTTTACTAGCGTGTGAGATGAGTGCAAGTGTGCGGTAGCTTGAGCATTCTTTGGCATTGCCTTTCTTTGGGATTGGAATGAAAACTGATCTTTCCCAGTCCTGTGGCCACTGCTGAGTTTTCCAAATTTGCTGGCATATTGAGTGCAGCACTTTCACAGCATCATCTTTCAGGGTTTGGAATAGCTCAACTGGAATTCCATCACCTCCACTAGCTTTGTTCATAGTGATGCTTTCTAAGGCCACTTGATTTCACATTCCAGGATGTCTGGCTCTAGGTCAGTGATCACACCATCATGATTATCTTGGTCATGAAGATCTTTTTTGTACAGTTATTCTTGCCACCTCTTCTTAATATCTTCTGCTTCTGCTAAGTCCATACCATTTCTGTCCTTTATCAAGCCCATCTTTGCATGAAATGTTCCCTTGGTATCTCTAATTTTCTTGAAGAGATCTCTAGTCTTTCCCATTCTGTTGTTTTCCTCTGTTTCTTTGCATTGATCACTGAGAAAGGCTTTCTTATCTCTTCTTGCTGTTCTTTGGAACTCTGCATTCAGATGTTTATATCTTTCTTTTTCTCCTTTGCTTTTTGCTTCTCTTCTTTTCACAGCTATTTGTAAGGCCGCCCCAGACAGCCATTTTGCTTTTTTGCATTTCTTTTCCATGGGGATGGTCTTGATCCCTGTCTCTTGTACAATGTCATGAACTTCATTCCATAGTTCATCAGGCACTCTATCTATCAGATCTAGGCCCTTAAATCTATTTCTCACTTCCACTGTATAATCATAAGGGATTTGATTTAGGTCATACCTGAATGGTCTAGTGGTTTTCCCTACTTTCTTCAATTTCAGTCTGAATTTGGCAATAAGGAGTTCATGATCTGAGCCACAGTCAGATCCTGGTCTTGTTTTTGCTGACTATATAGAGCTTCTCCATCTTTGGCTGCAAAGAATATAATCAATCTGATTTCGGTGTTGACCATCTGGTGATGTCCATGTATAGAGTCTTCTCTTGTGTTGTTGGAAGAGGTGTTTGTTATGACCAGGGCATTTTCTTGGCAAAACTCTTTTAGTCTTTGCCCTGCTTCATTGCGTATTCCAAGGCCAAATTTGCCTGTTACTCCAGGTGTTTCTTGACTTCCTACTTTTGCATTCCAGTCCCCTATAATGAAAAGGACATCTTTTTGGGGTGTTAGTTCTAAAAGGTCTTGTAGGTTTTCATCGAACCGTTCAACTTCAGCTTCTTCAGCGTTACTGGTTGGGGCATAGACTTAGATTACTGTGATATGAATGGTTTGCCTTGGAAACGAACAGAGATCATTCTGTCACTTTTGAGATTGCATTCAAGTACTGCATTTCAGACTCTTTTGTTGACCATGATGGCCACTCCATTTCTTCTAAGGGATTCCTCCCCGCAGTAGTAGATATAATGGTCATCTGAGTTAAATTCACCCATTCCAGTCCATTTCAGGTTGCTGATTCCTAGAATGTCTACATTCACTCTTGCCATCTCTTGTTTGACCACTTCCAATTTGCCTTGATTCATGGACCTGACGTTCCAGGTTCCTATGCAATATTGCTCTTTACAGCATCGGACCTTGCTTCTATCACCAGTCACATCCACAGCTGGGTATTGTTTTTGCTTTGGCTCCATCCCTTCATTCTTTCTGGAGTTATTTCTCCACGGATCTCCAGTAGCATATCGGGCATCTACTGACCTGGGAAGTTCCTCTTTCAGTACCCTATCACAACTTCTTAGGTGACCCCAAATCACACTGCATCTGCAATCTCCTCTTTCACACTGTGTCCCTCACTGTCCTCCAGCTATTTTGGCCTCCTCACATGTGCATGCATGCTATTTCACTCCACTCTTTGCAACCCCATGGACTGTAACCCACCAGGCTCCTCTGTCCATGGGATTCTCCAGGCAAGCACACTGGAATGGATTGCCATGCCCTCCTCCAGGTGATCTTCCTAACCCAGGTATTGAACCTACATCTCTTGTTTCTCCTGCATTGGCAGGCAAGTTCTTGACCACTAGTGCCACCTGGGAAGCCCTTTGGCCTCCTTGCTTTCTCTCAAATATGGTTTTCTATTTGTATATCCATATAATCTTAATATCGGAGAAGGCGATGGCACCCCACTCCAGTACTCTTGCCTGGAAAACCCCATGGATGGAGGAGGCTGGTGGGCTGCAGTCCATGGGGTCACTGAGGGTCAGACACGACTGATTGACTTCGCTTTCACTTTTCAGTTTCATGCATTGGAGAAGGAAATGGCAACCCACTCCAGTGATCTTGCCTAGAGAATCCCAGGGACGGCAGAGCCTGGTGGGCTGCTGTCTATGGGGTCGCACAGAGTCAGACACAACTGAAGCGACTTAGCAGCAGCAGCAGCATAATCTTAATATAACACTAGCTTAAAATATAGAGGGAAATAGAAAGGTAGCTCAACATGTCAAATTATTTAATAAAATTTTAAAATTCTTTCTCTTTCTGCTTCTGACATTCTTTTAATGCATGTACTTAGGTATCAGGATCTAGCCTCAAATTCTCTTAACTTTTCCTCAACATTCCCTCAATATTTTTCAGGCAACTAATTTAAGTCTGTCTAGTAGTAATCATCCTGGGGCTTCCCAGGTGGCTCAGTAGTAAAGAATCTGCCTGCCAAGCAGGAGACACAGGTTCAATCCCTGGGTTGGGAAGATCCCCTGGAGAAGGAAATGGCAACCTACTCCAATAGTTTTGCCTCGGAAATCTCATGGACAAAGGAGTCTTGTGGGCTACCATCCATGGGGTCACAAAGAGTCAGACATGACTTAGCAATTAAACAGCAGCAGCAGCAGTAGTGATCATCTTCCATGTCAAAGGCTGTATTGTGTGAGTTCTAAAAATCCTGTCTTTTTAAGTTCCTGAAAATCTTCAATTTTCACCTCAAATGGCTCCTTTTTCATTTCTCACAGCAACTCTATGTGAGTCATGTTCTTCATGTTGATGTTTTTCCCTCTCTCTAATCGCTGGATTCCCTCAGAGACAGAATCTTTGTTGGCCTACTGGGGTTAGACCTGGAGGTGGGGAGTGAGCATCTGTCCTGTGGACAGGTGTCAGTACAACCAGCTGGTCATCACCTCTTGTTGGTTGGTAAAATCTTGCTGCTTTCCATTCGTCTCAAATGAAGAGCACCTGCTCCCAAACCTCACAGATCTCAAAGACTTCACCATCCTTTCAGGTCCTCCTTGGTTCTTCAGGGAAACAGAGAGGTATAAGCTTATACTCCTGTAAGCCATTGCTGTCTTTCCTCCCAAGATCTCTGCATCTGAATGAATTCTCACCATGATTCATACCCATCACCTTTTGATGCTCACTGCAAGGTTCTTTGATGAAAACCCCCAGATCTTGTCCAGACTAAAGGAGACAAAGTATCAAATCACTTCTTCAAGACCACTATGAACTTGGCTGAAATTATTCTATCCCCCAGCATCTGCCAATCTGCTCTATGCAGAAGCTAATTAGGTATGAACACGAGCAGGGTGATAAAAGGAAAGGAGATATGAAACTCATTTAAGCCCTGGTCTTCCCTGAATTCCAACTAGGGAGTTGGGTTCAGAATGTTGTATTAAAATGAAGAATAAAGAAGATATGGTACATATATAAAATAGACTACTACTCAGAATAGAGTATAAGAATGAAATAGTGACATTTGCAGCAACATAGGTAGGCCTAGAGATTATCATACTGAGTGAAGTAAGTCAGAAAGAAAAAGACAAATACCATGTGATATCACCTATATTGTGGAATATAAAATATGACTCAAATAAACTTATCTATGACACAAAAAATGATTCACAGACATAGAGAACAGACTTGTGGTTGCCAAGAGGGAGGTTGATTAGGGGAGGGATGGACTGGGAGCTTGGGATTAGCAGATGCAAACTATTATATAGAGAATGGATAAACAAAGTCCTACTGTATAGCACAGGGAACTATATTCCATGTCCTATGATAAGCCATACTGGAAAAATATGATAATTTACATATGTGTGTGTGTGTGTGTATGAAATGGAAACAGTTTGCTGTACAGTAGAAATTAACACAATATTGTAAATCAACTATACTTCAGTTTAAGAAATATAGCTACTAGAAAATAAAACAAAACAAAAAGCTCTTGTGCAAAACAGTAGAGTATTAGTGCAACAATAGCAATAACAAAAGTGCCTGATGAATATCTCAGTGGAGATTTTAAGAAGGCAACTGGATATACTAGGTGATGTACAGAAGGTTTGTGTGCACCTCTTCCCCAAATTCTTACATTGAAACCTGATCCCTACTATGATGGTATGTGGAGCAGGGGCCTTTTGGAAGCAATTAGGTCATGAGTTTGGAGCCTTATGATAGTATTATTGATCTTTCAAGAAGATACAAAAGCACTTGTTTCCTCTCTCTCTCCCACTGTATAAAGATACAGTAGAAAGGCATCCGTCTATAAGCCAGGAAGTAGACCATCAGACTCCAGATCTGTGGGCACCTTGATCTTGGACTTTCAAGCCCCCAAAACCATGAGGGATAAATGTCTATTGTTTAAGCCACACAGTCTACAGGATTTGCTATGCAACCTGACAGAGGCATTAGGGCTTGGTTGGGGGAAAACTGTAAATTTGAGAGAACTCATGATAATCAGAGTCACGGATTCATCTAGGGGAATACAGTAGAGTGAGAAGAAAAGAAGACTCAGAATTTGGCTCCAATGTTTAAAGATCTGATCGAAGCTGGTCGGTTTAGGTAGGATACCAAGAAAGAGCAGCCAGAGTAGGAGGAAATATGAGAGAGCAGTGAGTCACAGAAGCCAGGGAAGAGGAATGTTTCAAGAAGGAAGGCATGTACAACCATGTCAACAACCGTGTCCGATACTGTTGAGAGATCAAGTAATGAGAGGAATAAAAAAAAAAGTCCATCAGATTTAATAACACAACAAATATAGTAACTGTGCCAAGACCCTGAAAACAGCAGAAGGAGATAATACATGTAAGCAACTCCAAGTATTTCATTTTACTAAAGTCCATGTCTGAGATAAGCTATGATTGAAGGCTATGTAGGAATCAAAATCAGAAGAGACATAAATGGGATGTAAAAACTGGAGCCAAAAGCTTGACATCCCGTTTGTCCCTTTTCCTTTCTAATTGCTCATGTATTTAACAGTCTCAAATACTGGACCTATTGACACATGCTTGTTTTGCCTAGTTTTCTAAGTTTGGAGGTTTCGATTAGAATGACTGGGGTATATTTTCCTTTTAAAATATGAGTTGATTATTTTGCCACTTCTAGTTTGATAAAGTAAACAATTTTAAAGAGTTTGTTTTTTTCCTCACTTTTTCCCCTTAAGTTTTTCATTTCCTTACTGTCTCAATGAACATCCTGGTGTTTATGATTAAGGCAATGATTCATTCCTCCAGTAGAGTAGGTGCAGAAAGATTTCACATTGTTTTTCTTCACACAACACTAAAAGACTAACACATTTCTAACAGTTTTTTGGAACAATTGGCCAACGCAGAGAAAAAAAAAAATAATCAAATCAGTAATATTCATAGGCATGTAGTCATTTGAATTGAAGATTAATCCATCAGAATAGTTCAAAATAATGTTGCTGGTTGCTGTATAAGGGTAAGTCTCTAGGACCCAAATAAAATCCGCAGCTTAAGTTTTCATGTGCCTGCCTGCTAAGTCGCTTCAGTCATATCCTGCTATTTTCAACCCCATGGACTGTAGCCCGCCAAGCTCCTCTGTCCATGGGATTCTCCAGGCAAGAATACTGGAGTGGGTTGCCATGCCCTTCTCCAGGGGAATCTTCCCAACTCAGGGATCAGACCTTCATCTCTTATGTCTCCTGCATTGGCATGTGGGTTCTTTACCACTAGTACCACTTGAGAAGCCACATGGTTAAAGAGTCTACCAGACACTTTTTCCAATGAAATTAAAATATGCACTCTAGGTGGGTATCAAACTTATTTTATACTGAAGTTTTGACAAAAGATGCCTTTAGAATAATTATAATAACAGGTCGAAGTCTTGACTTCATGTTCCTTGATGTAAGCATATTAATAATGTAGGGATCTATGAAAATGAAAAAAAGAAAAAGAAAAATTATTCCTAGGTGGAGAAAACCACATTGCTACTACGTGTTCATGAATCACCTTATCACTTTTTCAAGGGGTGTCAGGGTAACAATAGAAACAGTGGAAGGAGAGAGGTGGTGGTGGTCACCCGGAGATGAGTCCATGAAGGGCAGAAACCAGCTTTTCAAGACGTTGTCTTGATTCAGCATCAACTCAGAAGCTGAACGATGTAGGTAGTAAGATCTGAGCTCTCTGACAGAAGCACAGGACTCTCTCTGAACCACTGAAGGAAAACTGGTAATCTCTTACTGTGTCTGTTCCATCAAAAATAGGAGTTACGAAAGCTAAAAATAAAGTTGCCTTATGATCCACCAATCCAATCACTGGGTATATATCTGGAGAAAACTGGACTTCAAAAAGATATACACACACCACAATGTTCACAGCAGTACTATTAACAATAGCCAACACATGGAAACAAACTAAATGTCCATCAGCAGAAAAGCGGATACAAAAGATGTGGTATCTATTGAATTGGATGGCATCACTGACTCAACGGACATGAGTCTGAGCAAACTTCGGGAGATAGTGAAGGACAGGGAAGCCTGGCCTGCTGCAGTCTATGGGGCTAAAAAGAATCAGACCCAACTTAGCGACTGAACAACAACAACAACATATACACACACACACATACACAACGGAATACTACTCAGCCATAAAAAACAAATGAAATAATACCATTTGCAGCAACATGAATGGACCTAGAGATTATCTAAAGTAAGTGAGAAAGACAAATTTCATATGATATCATTTATATGTGGAATCTAAAAAAGAGATACGAATTAACTTATTTACAAAACAGAAATAGACCCACAGACATAGAAAACAAACCTATGGTAACCAAAGGAGGGAAATGGAAGGATAAACTAGGAGCTTGGGATTAACATATACACATTACTCTATATAAAATAGATAACTAATAAGAACCTACTGTGTAGGACAGGGAACTATACTCAATATTTTGTAATAACCTGTAAGGGAAAAGATTCTGAAAAAGAATATATATATTTACAAATTAGAATCACTCTGCTGTACACTTGAAACTAATACAACATTGTGAATCAGCTATATTTCAATTTTTAAAAATGTATTCCAGAAGGTTAGACAGGAGTATATAAAGTCAGAATGGAGTCAAATGACACAGGAGTTATTTTGCATCAGAATGGTGACGAGGAAGTCAATTTGGTTTTCAGCACCCAATCTATCATTCACTAAAGTCAAGCTTTGGGGGAACTTCCCAGCTTTCTGCTATTGCCCTCCCTAAGGGGGAAAAAAATGACCCCAGGAGTAGGCCTTTGTGTTCATATTGGGACTTTGTGATCATTTGATTAGTCTAGGTGGAGAGACAATTAGTCTAAGTGGTAAAAGTCAGTGGGATTCTCACACTGAAAAATTCGGCCTAGAGACACAGAAATTCTGGGTAGGGATTGGTAGGTGCTTAAACTGAAAGGATACAGAAAAATAAGGCTGAGACCACCACTTTGCTATTTTCTACTGATGACAGGAAGAGAGATTCCTTTTGCAGAGAGAAGCAATGGAATAGACATACCAAGAGAACCAAAAATTAGAGAATATGTGGCCACAATGACAGCAAGATACAAAAGACTCCTGATGGCTTTTTACTGCATGTCCAGAGTCAGCAATGCTTTATTTCCATGAGATACCATTTTAGTTTCAAAATACCACTCTTTACTGAAGCTTTGATTAAAACAATAACTTGCAACATAATACAAGGCGTGCATGCTAAATAACTTCAGTCATATTCAACTCTTTGCGACTATGGACTGCAGCCTGCCAGGCTCCTCTGTCCATGGGATTCTCCAGGCAAGAATATTGGAGTAGGTTGCCATGCCCTCCTCTTGGGGATCTTCCCAACCCAGGGGTCGAACCTGCATCTCTTATCTCTCCTGCATCAGCAGGTGGGCTCTTTACCACTAGCACCACCTGGGAAGACCATAATACAAGGCACTCAGCCGCAAAGTAATGATTGCTAAATGTATTTAATGCTTATTACATCCTTGACATCATCTTCAGCATTTACATGAATTTTCTCATTTACATTTCAAACAGAATTATGAAGTAGATCTCATTATTTTTACCCATTTACAGATGAGAGAGCTGTGGCATTGGTCCAATTAGTAAGTGTAAGGCAGGCTAGGATTCAGTGCAACTAGTTTCACTCTAGGGTCCTCTTAATCACCATCTTGCATCCTTGTGTCAGTCTCGTCAAACCTCACTGTCATCTATAAAATGTGGATAATAATGACCTTACGTGTTTGCAGATTAAACCTGATTATACACATAAAGGCATTTTATAATTTTATATTTCTATGTATTAAGATTCAGTTTTGCTTTGGTTTGATCCTGGTTTATCCATGCTTTCATTTTTATCATTCATCCATTAACTCATCCATCCAAATAATTTCCAAATACTTATTAGACCCAATGGTGGTGGTAGTGGTTTAGTCCCTCAGTCATGTTTGACTCTTTGCAACCCCAGGAACTGTAGCCCACCAGGCTCCTCTGCCCATTAGATTTCCCAGGCAAGAATGCTGGAGTGAATTGCCATTCCCTTCTCCAGGGGATCTTCCTAACCTAGGGATCAAACCTAGGCCTGCTGCATTGCAGGCAGATTCTTTACCTGAGCCACCAGGGAAGCCCTTATTGAACACAATATATGCGGTATATTGTGATAGGATGTATAAATGCATGAGGCACATATAACAGAAAAGATAATTATATATGTCTTTTCTACCACCGCCATAATCCATCTCCCAGCATTAAAATAGTGGTGGTGATGAAGATGATGATGGTAGTGATGAATATACTTATTACCAAGTTAGAGTTATAACAACGTGAGTCCTATTTACTAGATCATTATTAAATTTATTGAAGTTTATATTTCACAGGGATACAATGTCTAGAAGTACTAGCTTGTTAGTTGAGGACAAAATATTACTATTCCTCTAATGCACTGTAAGTAATTAGTATTTTGAAACTAGTCACTTGAAAAACTAATAACTGACTTTGTTTTGATATGCCTACGTTTTAGCATTAATTTTATAGCTGCTCTTCCAGAAGAAAAAATTACACTGGAAGATATTTCTTTCTAGTGAGTTTATACTAGTTCTATTTTTCTAAAAATTGTTTGGAAAGCATAGATTCCAAAGAAAGAAAGATAGACAGGCTTGATGACTACTTGGAAATTCTAATATATCATTTGGGAAGTGAGAGTACTTATGACTCTATTCAGATGCATGAATAATATTGGATAACCACTGAAAATCCTTTTGCCTTAAGAAATACCAGTTATAGGTCCCACGCTGCTCATATCCCTCTGATAACACATTCTTTCTCTGTATATGTGCAATTTGGTTGACTCATTTTTAACTCAGCTAGTTAAGACCAGGTGCTAGTTTGCCTCCTTGCAACTATATCAGCAATCTATAACCTAATCACCCTAACTGACCTTGGTGGGTTGCAGATGTCTTCCACCACATGCTCATAATCTCCTGAGTTACTGTCATGACTCTATAAATGCATCATTTAGTAGTTTACAACTCAGGCAAAATTATCCTCAGCTTTACTCCACCAATTAGTATATCAACTAGCGTGTTTTAAGGTACAAGGGGAAAATAACACATCAAAGTAGTCTGAACAGTAAAGAGAACTTATCACTTTGTATAAACTGTAGGGTAGTTTTCAGGCGGCTGGTTTAGGGCATCAACCGTATTCTTCTGTTGTATTCTCACTGTTGTGCTTTTCCATGAGCTGGTCTCACCCTCAGACTGGTTTCCTTCAAGATTAACAAAATGGCTACAGCGGTTCCAGGCTTCACATTTGCAAACCATACAGTCCAGAGCAATTCTCCATGAAGCAAAAGTCCTACACATTTTTGGTGAGTTGGATTGACTCGGACATGGATTACCTAACGTTCCAGAGAGAATCACTGTAGCCCATAAGGTGTGAGACAATGTCAGTGAGCTCACCCCAACTGGAGTTCACCACTGGAAGAGGTCTAAGGTCAAACCCACAGAATTATACAGGTACTACAAGATCATGGGGGCCAGTGTAACAGGGAGACCACTTCTGTCTACCTGTTAGCTATACAGCATCCATTTACACCAGCTTCTGTACATATGCTTTCAAAAATTCTCAATTACGTGTACTGCATGAAGTCCCACCAAAAAGAGAGACGAGTAAGTTCTCACCCAGCTAGTGAGCGTGACTCTGAGTCTAGGATTACTGGATGATCAGTGGCCCCCTTCATCAGATGCAAATATGTTCCTCTCAATCCCGAAAACTAGTCCTAAAATGTTTCCCACCCCTCTTTATAGTACTTCAGATTCGCTCAGCTTCACTTGCCTTTTGTCCTTCTATCATCACATCATACAGTAAGTGGGATTCTATCAGCATCATGCAGGTGCAACCAGCACCGCCTCCCCTCCCCCTGCCCCGTGGCTTCCTTGCTGATACTGAGGGGTGAGAGCCCATGAGTCTTCACTTGTTGCCCATGTATGCACAACTCAGAAGGCAAAATTGTTGGCACTCCAAAGGTAAACCAATGAAAAACTGTTTTCTCACTCTCCATCACACCACCTCTCCTAGGCACACCTATAAGACATACTTTATATGGCTTCCCTGAGGACAACTCTGTGTCATTAAATAGGTACGAGCACTTAGTTGCAGCTCATTCAAAACAATCGATATATCCTTGGTGGTCTAGTGGTTAGGATTCAGTGCTCTCACTGCAGCAGTCTGGGTTCAATTCCCAGCCAGGAAATTCTTTCTTCTTTGGGCTTACCTGGTGGCTGGCTCAGAGGTACAGACTCTGCCTGCAATGCAGGAGGCACAGTTCTGATCTCTGGGTCGGGAAGATCTCCTGGAGAAGAAAATGGCAACCCCTTCCAGTATTCTTGCCTGGGAATTCCATGGACAAAGGAGCCTGGTGGGCTGCAGTCCATGGGGTCACAAAAGAGTCAGACATGACAGTGACTAAACAACAACAAAACAATCTTGCTTGATTGACTCCCTTTGTTCTTAAGCCTCAAGGTCTGCACATCTTAATAAAGCAATAGTACATGTGCCTTTGTTTCAGGTTCAACTTTCTGAAAAACGCAGGCCAAGATAATATGTAATAGATCCTGGCACTTCCATTAACAAACGTTAGTAGCGAGCTGGATAAATGAAATAAAACTTCCATTTGGAAAAGAGGGCAGTGTGAAACATGCAGAAATCTCCAGTACATGGCATATATCATAATGTGCTGGCCACAAATAACAAGGACAACCTGCCCTGGCAATGGAAGGCATTCCTTGGTTGACTAATCAGAACACCCCTGGTTCTAACCTATGAATGGATTTCCCTTGTCCATTGTCTTCCGGGGAGATAGACTTTGGAAAGGATGCAAGTTCTGGGGCCTGAGCTCTTGAGCAGCCCACTTCCTGTTGATGTGATTCCTGGACCCTTGGGATTATCTTACGGTTTGAGAAATACAGGCTCTTTTGGCCAGTCAAAGGGTTTTTTTGGCAGTACAGCTCACTTAAAAATTTAGTAGGCTGCTGGTCTATTTGCTTTGGGTTTATGTGCTTGTGATCAATTCCATGGGCTAGGACTAAAGCCAACTCCCTTGTCAGATCATAGCTATATGAATCCAGGCAATTCTATCTTCTAGAAGCATATTTCTCTTCTTTTCCCATGGGATAGTCTCTCGTTTAATGCCTGCAACTGTATTCTTGACCTGTGCTTTGAGACAATTTGAAAAATTACTTTTATGGATGGAGGTCCTAAAAATATGTCTTATCTTTAAGCTACTCCATATCTGTATCTTCACAGCAGGACTGTCCCCTCTGTCTAGCAAAGAATACTTAGCAGGAGGGGCTTGGAAGAAGCCTGGTCTCACTTTCATTTGCTCCTAAATTTTCCCAGCTCCCTGTGTCTGTCATCACCAACCTCGATCGTCACCAACCTCCCCTTGAGGTGGAGACATTCCTATCCTTGCAAGATTTCAGATTAGATTGGCGGACGTCCTGGCAATATGTCTCCTTAACTCTTATTTTTCTCTTACATTTGGCACCTGATTCATCCGGCAGATTGTCAGTTCTACCTTCTCCAGTGGCTCGGTGCTAAAGAATCTGCCTGCCCATACAGGAGATGTGGGTTCAATCCCTGGGTCAGGAAGATCCCCTGGAGAAGGGCACAGTCCACAGGGTCTCAAAGAGTCAGACAGGACTGAAGCGACTTAGCACTCACGCACACGCTAGGCTTTCGTGCAAGGTATTACTGCAGACCTGAAGAAAGGTCTATCGAGTGCTCTAATGCAACAGTGAAGAGCTGCAATAAAGTGAAGGAGGAAATAAGAAGGGCAGGGTTTGTGTACGAAGGCAAGAGAAAATGCAAAAAGATATCCATCTTAGATGGGACAAGGGGCATCCTTTCCATTGTAATTAGAGGGAGAAAGAAATGAGAGAGAGGTTCCAGTGAAACCCTAGACGGGTGGGCAGCGGTTGGTGCAGAACCCATCCTGCCATGGTCACCTTCTCTGTGAAGCAGGTGATTGGTAAGTTAGACCACGTTTTGAAAAGGGGAGATGATGGCTTAAGAAATTTGAGGAATATGGACATTTGAAATGGGCACTGTGGAGAAAGAGAAAGCCGAGAGAAAGCACAAGGGTGGTTTAATTATTCTGTGAAACACTGCTCACTGTTTTCTACTTTGTTTTGTTATGTTTTCCCTTTAAAGGGAAGTTATCATTGCAGATCCATATAATGATATAACTGATAATTTTATTAAGTAAAAAAGTAATATAATAAAAAGTTTAGTATTATAATAAAATTTGTTATGCCAACAATAATTATAAGTACTTTGCATTAATGATCTCTTTTATTTAAGTTTTTTATTTTAATTTTTTGGCTGCACTATGTGGCATGTGGGATCTTAATTCCCTGACCAGGGATCAAACTTATGCACCCTGCCTGGCAAGGCAAATTCTTAGCCACTGGCGCTGGGAAAGTCCTTCAATGAACTCATTTAATACTCAGTGGAATTCATTAATATGTTACTATTATTTTCCTCATTTCATTTAATTTATTTATTTACTTTTCATGTAAAGGCATTTTATTTACAATAAAGCAGTGTATACATGTCAGTCTCAAACTCCCAGTATATCCCTCCTCACCACCCTTCCGCCCTGGAAACCATAAGTTCATTCTCTAAGAATGTGAGTCTGTTTTGTGAATAAGTTCATCGGTATCGTTTTTTTTTTAAATTCTGCATGTAAGAGGTACCATGTGTTATTTCTCTTTGTCTGACTTATTTCACTTAGTATAATAATCTCCAGGTCCATCCATGTTGCAGCAAATGGCCTTATTTCATTCTTTTTAATGGCTGAGTAGTAGTCAACTCGGAGAAGGCAGTGGCACCCCACTCCAGTACTCCTGCCTGGAAAATCCCATGGGCGGAGGAGCCTGGTAGGCTGCAGTCCATGGGGTCGCTAGGAGTCGGACACGACTGAACGACTTCACTTTCACTTTTCACTTTCATGCATTGGAGAAGGAAATGGCAACCCACTCCAGTGTTCTTGCCTGGAGAATCCCAGGGACGGGGAGCCTGGTGGGCTGCCGTCTATGGGGTCGCACAGAGTCGGACATGACTGAAGCAACTTAGTAGCAACTTAGCAGGTAGGAGATGGTGGAGGAGACAGGAGCCTGGCCTGCTACAGTTCATGGGCTCACAAAGAGTAGGACATGACTTAGGGACTGAACAATAACAACAGTTTCAGGTACGGGTAGATTGCTTGAAACCAGTCACAGTGGCAAAGCTGTCTCTCCATCTCTTAGTTCTTCTTTCTGTTTGCTGACTTTAGTGTTTCCCATTGCATAGAAGCTTCTTCCATGGGGCCAAAATGATTGCCTAGGTACACCATGTTCATATGTACTTGTTTTAGCAACCCCAGCAAAAAACAATACTCTCCCTCCATCTCTATGTTGAGTCTATGGGGTCACACAGAGTCGGACACGACTGAAGTGACTCAGCAGCAGTCAACTGCATATGTGTGCTACATCTTCTTTATCCTCTGTCAATGGACATTTAAGTTGCTTCCATATCTTGGCTATCGTAAACATTGGAGTGCATATATCCTTTCAAACCATTTTTTTTTTTTCTGGACATATGACCAGGAGTGGGATTGTTGGATCATAAGATAGCTCTATTTTTAGTTTTTCAAGGAACTTCCATATTGTTCTCCATAGTGGCTGTACCAATTTACATTTCCACCAATAGTGTAGGAGGGTTCCCTTTTCTCCACATCCTTTCCTGCATTTATTGTTTGCAGATTTTTTGATGATGACCTTCTGACTGTGAGGTGTGAGGTGGTATCTCATCCATGTCTCCTGCACTGGCAGTGGGTTCTTTACCACTGTGCCACCTGGGAATGGATAACCAGCCTTTATTATGCTAAATATGGACTTCCATTCATCCACTATCAAACAAACATTTTGAGCTATTACATAAAAGTTTTCATCATTGGCCTAGGAAAAAGTTCAGTTTGGGGTGATTGTGCAATTATGTAATATGTCATTGAATTTTGGTCTCACTATTTGGTAAAGAATCTACTTGCAATGTAGGAGACCCAGGTTCAGTCCCTGGGTTAGGAAGATCCCTTGGAGATGGGAATGGCAACCCACTCCAGTATTCTTGCCTGGAGAATTCCATGGACAGAGGAGCCTGGTGGTGTATGGTCCCTGGGGTCACACAGAGTCAGACATGACTGACTAACACACACGCACACTGTATAAATGAGTGGAAATGGGGAAGGTACTGATAATATGATCAAGTCAAATGAAATCATCAGGTATTTGGAGGCTGTAGGTCTTTAGCCTGATATATTCAATAGCAAGTAAATGTGTTCAAATGTTTTAAAAAAAAGAAGACAGAGCTAAATTCAAGGATGTAAGTAAAGTGTTGGATACGTGTCCCACTGAAAATAAGGAAAGGTTATTCATGCTGGTTTGGGGGCTTCCCCAGTGGCTCAGCAGTAAAGGAAACCACCTGTAATGCAGGAGACACAAGTTCAGTCCCTGGGTTGGAAAGATCCCCTGGAAGAGGGCATGGCAACGCATTCCAGTATTCTTACCTGGAGAATCCCATGAAGAGAAGAGTCTGGCAGGTTACAGTCCATAGGGTTGTGAAGAGTTAGACAGGACTGAAGAGACAGAGCACGCATGCTTTCATGATGGTTTAAAGAATTTCAGATATAGACTTAAACTCAGAACAAAGAAGGGATAAAGGAGGAGAAATTTCTTCTTTCTTAGAACACTTTGGTTCTGCTTCTTCACGTGTTTGAGACACTTCAAAACTTATCTAAACTGCTTCTGCCACTGTGTTTTCTCCCTTCATTTACCAGACTTCCCAGCTGCCTAACAAAACCTCTGAATGTTAATTTTGATGACAGACTGTTTGCCCTTGAAACAGGAAAACTCTGCATCCTGAACTTTCTGATTTTCCCAGAAGGTTTTATACACATGCCCTGACACCAAATGGCTTGATTTAGCTGATGAACTCATGGCCACCATGGCTATCCTTTCCCCAATCTTAACCCCAAGCATGTTCAAGGTCAACCACAATGAGCTCTTCCTTTAAACCAGGAACACCTAGCTGGTAATTTGGACAAGAGTGGCCATCTGGAAATAATTATTCTGTGCTGTCCTCTCTGCCTATCCTGATTCTGCACCCATTTTTTCCTCTGAATTTATTGGTACTTACCATTTTAAGAGATCAAGGAAGAAGAATTACCTATGGAGAAGATTCTATACGCTTCCACTTCAGCTATAAATCTGAACCAAATGACCAAATGCAAGAACGGACAACAATTCCCATTGTTACATTTCAGCCAAATTACCTTGTTTTACTTGCACAATTTAATTAAAGCAATAATGAATGTAGTTTATTCAAAGTTGTCTAATAAAAGAAATACTTGGAGAAGTGATTGTTGACCATTTAAGAGTGAGATGCAAAATGGTCTGGTTAGTGCAGCCACCAGAGGGGAGATTGTTCTTCCTTGGAAGACAGAGGACAAGAAATACGATAAAAGGAACACATGGAACACTCACCAGCAGGTAGATCCTTTCGTGTGTGAGCCACTATCATTTTTCCCCTCTCAATCTGGTGACCATTACTTTTCAACCTAGGACACATGTAAGACAGAAACAGGGTACTACAGATAAGTATATTCCAACAAGCCATATAAACTGGAGTTCTTCCAGGAAAAACGGAACACATTGTGTCACAACCTCTTGGGTTCTACACCCACTTATCAAAACTTTGCTACTGGTACGTGGTGATATTCTCCCCATCCTGTCCCATAAAAGAACATTTTGGTGACCAAACTAACTTGGACCACTATTCACCTCCCTAAAAGAAATCGGTTTATCTTCTCGGACAAATGTAGTGTTGGTTATCTTAACACATCAATCAACACGTGAAATGGCTGGCAATGGCTATATTAGCAAATAATTCTTGTTACTTATGTATGTTAAACAACAACAGCAAAAAGCCCACAGCAGCAGGGAGCTCAGTACTCTAAGTATTCAAACAAGGTGGCTGCAGGGCAGCTATTCCACCTCATTATTGAACAAAGAGGTATTAGGTAAATGGATATTCTCCTCTGTTTTTGTTCTTTGGGGATTGATCGTTAAAAAGGGAATCAGAAGAGGTAGGTAATTAGATGATGTGCAAAATACTAGACTTATTTTATTAATTTGACTGATCGCTTGAATGGGCATTTAATAAGCCCTATGTGTTAGGAACTCTGCCAGAACCCACAGAATCAACACATACACAGTATTATAAGCATGGTTGAGTCAAGCTTATAAATCAGCTGTTATCATTTTAGCATGACAAGAGCCATGACAACCATAGCACAGAATACTGGGAAGATCTCTCAGGTCAGCAGGGGATGGAGGACATGCATACAGCTGAGGGAGCACCAAAGGACCCTAGAACTGATCTTGAAAGGAGCAGAGGCGGATCATTCAACTGAGGAAGAGGGTCATTTTAGGGGAAAGAGCAGACTATAGGAAGGAGTAGGAGGCTGGGTGACACTGTTAAGAACCTAAGAAAAGGGAGGGTGAGCAAAATGCTCCAGGGAAGTAAGAGAAGGTGGAAGTGGAGATTGAGAATTTTTTTTTTTTTTAACTTAAAAAAAAAAAATGAAAGAAAAGGCTTCAAAGCAAACAAATCTGCAGAGAATGTTAGCAGACTTCCTTTTGGCTATGTTTCTAAATTCCTAAGGCAAAATAAGGTGGGATTAGGCTACACAGGTGGTATTATTATCCCCATTTTACAGATATTAAAACTGACAGAGGGGTTTGTTAAATCTGCAGTGCATATATTATTATCCCCACTCTACAGATGAGAGAACTAAGGGGCAGAGAAGTTCATTCAGTCCGTTTTTCCACTCACAAAAATAACTATTTGTTAAGTATTCAGTAATGTAATAAAAAATATTTTATTTGGTGAGCCTACCATCTGTCTTGACTTTCCCTCTCCTAATAAAACCTGAATAACTGAAAAATCTCGACTTCATTTGCAACACGTAGACACAGAATAAATATACATACCACTCAAGTTTAAAATGTTTCCCCCCCAACTCAAACATTTCCAGCATCTCCTGCAAAAATATGACCCTGAATTTTTAATTGTTGACTTGAAGACGGAGAATATTTCATATCTGCAGCAATTGAAAGAATGCTATTCATGTTAACCACAAGAGGCTTAAGAGCACAGGCTAACGGCTGCATCCGCATTCTTGGAGCCGGCTGATAGCAGAGGCTGTTGTGGTGCCTGAAGGTGGCGTGGGTCCGAGGGAGCTCTAGGGGTCCTGCAGGCAGGGACCCACCAGAGCTTCTGGACTCATCCACAACTTCAGGAAGAAGGAACTCGGCGCCCACAGGGAATGAGATCAGCTGCTTTTAAGGACAATCTGGTTGTCAGGCTCCATGAACACCCACGCTAGGCATCACTGGACAGGCGAGCAATAGGACACGTGGTTCCTATGTTGTCTCTGAAATACTGGCTCCACACGGTCACTTGGAGACATATTTTCCCAAAGGCCTTCCAAGGAAACGAATAGTGCTTGTTTTCCACAAATTTGCTTCATTTTAGAACACTGTAATTTCCAAATAACATTACCTTCCCTTCGAATGTGAATGGATTCTAGGGCACCATGTTTCATGTGTCCCTCAGACATTAAAATCATCTCCTTTATAAAAGTCATATTTTTTGTTCACACCTTCAGAGAAAAATACTTTCATGGGCTGTTTTACTGTCTTTAAAGACCTGTAGGTTTTGAAGAAGCACTTCTTGGACACAAATCATGTGTCCTGGGTTCTTTGTTTTTTACTATGCATGAACTAAGGGATATCAGGCGATTCATCAGATTGTGAGCTATTCTTCTGCAGGTTTCAAAAAGAAGAAAAAATAACCCATCAAGCTTTGTACTACATCAAAAAGCTTTGTTTATACAAACCCCTAAAATTTTACTGAACATTCTTTTCACTCAATTGATTAAAGCAATTTGAACTGTGTAGACACAGTGACACTTTAAGGGCTCACAAAGCATGCCACTTATCCATGAAGTAATGTGTGACTTAGATCTATCTTTTCAGGTTGATCTTCAAAAACTGAGCATAAGAAACATACATAGTCACAAACTTACTGACTAAACACTTTCTAAGGTTATAATCAAGCTTAATTATTTTAGGAGGTCTATTGTTGTGTAAGTGTCATGAAATCAATTCATTATTAGTATTAGGCTGTCACGAGTGCAAAATGAATAATTTCATTATAGGGCAACTTCATAGAAAAGGAAAGAAATGAAATTCCTTTCTCTCCTTTGTTCCTCAAAGAGAACTTGCATGAGAAGAATCCCTGTTCTGACCTTGGTTACCCTACTTCCCTTGACTCTGACCAGCCCCTAGGATGACTCACTCCCCACCTTTTGCTCCCAGAGCCCTTTGTCAACATGTACTCAAGATCAGCCCTTGAAAAGCAAACCACTGGTAGTTATGGAAACCTGACTGACATCTGCTTCCTTGCACTGTCTCCACTTGCTTGGGCTTAACACACCAGCAGGCCTTAGACTGACAATGACAGCTTATACAGCCCATAACATACAGATTCTTAAGCCAGCCTCTACTATTAATACAAATTGGTTGATTCATATTCAGAATCTCTGACTCATTACACAGAGTAATTCTATGCCTCATAGCTAAGGTATATTTTTGGGTTTACTTCTTATCAATGAAATGTATCACTTAATGGTCATTTTGAGAATTAAGTTAAATCAGATATATTTACACATAGGGTGAGGGTGATAGGACCCATAAAATGAAAGGAAATTTCCTGGTTTGTGACAGACAAAATACATGAGATTTGGTTCAGCTCAGTTCAGTTGCTCAGTCATGGACTCTGCGACTCCATGGACTGCAGCATACCAGGCTTCCCTGTCCGTCACCAACTTCCGGAGCTTATTCAAACTCATGTCCATCAAGTCAGTGATGACATCCAACTATCTCATCCTGTCATCCCCTTTTCCTCCTGCCTTTAATCCTTCCCAGCATCAGGATCTTTTCCAATGAGTCAGTTCTTCGCATCAGGTGGCCAAAGTATTGGAGTTTCAGCTTCAGCTTCAGTCCTTCCAATGAATATTCAGGATTGATTTCCTTTAGGATGGACTGGTTGGATCTCCTTGCAGTCCAAGGAACTCTCAAGAGTCTTCTCCAACACCACAGTTCAAAAGCATCAATTCTTCAATGCAGTTAGCTTTCTTTATAGTCCAACTCTTACATCCATACATGACTACTGAAAAAATCATAGCTTTGACTAGATGGACCTTTTTTGGCAAAGTAATGTCTCTGCTTTTTAACATGCTGTCTAGGTTGGTCATAGCTTTTCTTCCAAGGAGCAAGTGTCTTTTAATTTCATGGTTGCAGTCACCATCTGCAGTGATTTTGGAGCACGAAAAAATAAAGTCTGTCACTGTTCCCGTTGTTTCCCCATCTATTTGCCATGAAGTGGTGAGACCAGATACCATGATCTTAGTTTTCTGAATGTTGAGCTTTAAGCCAACTTTTTCACTCTCCTCTTTCACTTTCACCAAGAAGATCTTTTGTTACTCTTCATTTTCTGCCATAAAGGTGATGGTATCCACATATCTGAGGTTATTGATATTTCTCCAGGCAATCTTAATTCCAATTTGCGCTTCATCTAGTCCAGCATTTCTCATGATGTACTTTGTGTATAAGTTAAATAAGTAAGGTGACAGTATAAAACCTTGACATACTCCTTACCCAGTTTGGAACCAGTCCATTGTTTCATGTCCAGTTCTAACTGTTGTTTCTTGACCTGCATAAAAGTTTCTCAGGAGGCAGATTAGGTGATCTGATATTTTCATCTCTTTAAGAATTTTCCAAAGTTTGTTGTAAGGCTTTAGCATAGTCAATCAAGCAGAAGTAGATGTTTTTCTGAAATTCTCTTGCTTTTTCTATGATCTGACAGATATTAGCAATTTGATGTCTGGTTCCTCTGCCTTTTCTAAATCAAGCACGAACATCTGGAAGTTTTCCAGTCACAAACTGTTGAAGCCTAGCTTCGAGAATTTTAAGCATTACTTTGGTAGTGTGTGAGATGAGTGCAATTGCGTGGTAGTTTGAGCATTCTTTGAGTCTCAGTGAACTCCTGGAGTTGGTGATGGACAGGGAGGCCTGGCGTGCTGTGACTCATGGGGTCGCAAAGTCAGACACGACTGAGCGACTGATCTGATCTGATCTTGAGCATTCTTTGGTATTGCCTTTCTTTGGGATTGGAATAAAAACTGACCTTTTCCAGTCCTATGGCCACTGCTAAGTTTTCTAAATTTGCTGGCATATTGAGTGCAGCACTTTCACAGCATCATCTTTTATGATTTGAAATAGCTCAACTGGATTTCCATCACCTCCATTAGTTTTGTTCGTAATGATCCTTCCTAAGGCCCACTTGACTTCACATTCCAGGATGTCAGGCTCTAGGTGAGTGATCACACCATTGTCGTTATCTGGGTCATGATCTTTTTTCTATAGTTCTTCTGTGTATTTTTGCCACCTCTTCTTAATATCTTCTGCTTCTGTTAGGTCCATGCCATTTCTGTCCTTTATTGTGCCCATCTTTGCATTAAATGTTCCCTTGGTATCTCCAATTTTCTTGAAGAGATCTCTAGTCTTTCCCATTCTATTATTTTCCTCTCTTTCTTTGCATTGACCACTTAGGGAAGCTGTCTTATCTCTCCTTGCTATTCTTTGGAACTCTGCATTCAGATGGACCTGTCTTTCCTTTTCTTCTTTGCCTTTCACTTCTCTTCTTTTCTCAACTATTTGTAAAGCCTCCTCAGACAACCATTTTGCCTTTTTGCATTTCTTCCTCTTGGGGATGGTTTTGATCACAGCCTCCTGTAAAATGTCATGAACCTCAGTTCATAGTTCTTTAGGCACTCTATCTATCAGCTCTAATCCCTTGAATCTAGTTGTCAATTCCACTGTATACTCATAAGGGACTTGATATAGGTCATACCTGAATGGTCTAGTGATTTTCCCTACTTTCTTCAATTTAAGTCTGAATTTGGCAATAAGGAGTTCATGATCTGAGCCACAGTCTGCTCCCGGTCTTGTTTTTGCTGACTGTGTAGAGCTTCTCCATCTTTGGTTGCAAAGAATATAATCAGTCTGATTTTGGTATGACCATCTGGTGATGTCCATGTGTAAAGTCTTCTCTTGTGTTGTTGGAAGAGGGTGTTTACTATGACCAGTGTGTTCTCTTTGCAAAAACTGTTAACCTTTGCCCTGCTTCATTCTGTACTCCAAGGCCAAACTTGCCTGTTACTCCAGGTATTTTCTTGACTTCCTACTTTTGCATTCCAGTCCTGTATGATGAAAAAGATATCTTTTTCTTGGTGTTAGTTCTAGAAGGTCTTGTAGGTCATCACAGAACCATTCAACTTCAGCTTCTTCAGCATTAGTGTCAGGGCATAGACTCAGATTACTGTGATATTGAATGGTTTATCTTGGAAACAAACAGAGATCATTCTGCCATTTTTCAGATTGTACCCAAGTACTGCATTTTGGACTCTTGTGTTGACTATGAGGGCTACTTCATTTCTTCTAAGGGATTCTTGCTCACAGTAGTAGATATAATGTTCATCTGAATTAAATTCTCCCATTCCAGTCTATTTTAGTTCACTGATTCCTAAAATGTTGATGTTCACTCTTGCCATCTCCTGTTTGACCACCTCCAATGTTCTTCAGAAGGACTGATGCTAAAGCTGAAACTCCAGTACTTTGGCCACCCCATGAGAAGAGTTGACTCATTGGAAAAGACTCTGATGCTGGGAGGCATTGGGGGCAGGAGGAGAAGGGGACAACAGAGGATGAGATGGCTGGATGGCATCACCGACTTGATGATGTGAGTTAGAGTGAACTCCGGGAGTTGGTGATGGACAGGGAGGCCTGGTGTGCTGCAATTCATGGGGTCACAAAGAGTCGGACACTACTGAGCGACTGAACTGAACTGAACTGAATTTACCTTGATTCATAGACCTAACATTCCAAGTTCCTGTGCAATATTGTTCTTTCAGCATCAGAAATTTACTGCCATCACCAGTCACATCCACAACTGGGTGTTGTTTTCACTTTGGCTCAGCCTCTTCATTCTTTCTAGAGCTATTTCTCTACTCCACTCATTGGGCACCTACTGAGCTGGTGAGTTCATCTTTCAGTGTCATATCTTTTTGCCTTCTCAAAGTGGTTTGCCATTCCCTTCTCCAGTGGACCACGTTTTGTCAGAACTCTCCACCATGACCCAACCATCTTGAATGGCCCTACACAGCATGGTTTATAGTTTCATTGGGTTGGACGAGGCTGTGATCCAAGTGATCAGTTTGGTTAGTTTTCCGTAATTGTGGTTTCCATTCTGTTTGGCCTCTGATAGATAAGCCCTCAACCCTATAGCCACAAGGAAAAAATTATCAAACCACCTGAGTAAGCTTAAAAGTGGATTCTTCCCCAAAGTCTCCACAAGAGAACACAGTCCAAGTGACATTGTGAGTGCAATGTTGTGAAAATCAGACTTCTGACCCATACTGAGAGTGAGATAATAAATGTGTGTTGATTTAAATTAAAAAAAAATACCTTTTCTTAAATTGATTACCTTTTGATTCTTTGTATTTTATCGTCCCAAATATACTGTCAGCTGCTAGAAGACAATGGCTATGCCTTATATGTCTCCTTCTTCCCTTCAGCACGTAATGAAGTGTCAGCTTAGAGGGAATACTCATTGAATAGCATATCAATGAGTATATACTTTACATTCACAGTATTTGATATAACAATCACCTGTGGAAGCAGATATTACACCTTTCTTTTGGAGACTAAGCATGAGGGAAGTGATTGCTTACAGTCACATAACTGCTGAAGCCAGGATCAAAACTCCCAAAAGAAGGTCTGTGTGACTCTACAGCCTGGTACCTCTCAGAGAGAGACAGACCCCATGTACCCCATAAGGAGCCCCCACATCCAGTAAGCTGGACCGTCAGTCAGAATGAGCCTGGAATACTGAAAATGTTTAAGAATCCCCAGTTTCAAATATTGAATTTCTTGATCAATATTTCTATCTATTCAATATATTCAGGAGATACCCCTCGTCCAAGGTAAGGAGCAATGGCTGCGCTTTGCTGGAGCAGCCGTGAAGAGATACCCCACGCCCAAGGTAAGAGAAATCCAAGTAAGATGGTAGGTGTTGCAAGAGGGTGTCAGAGGGCAAACACACTGAAACCATACTCACAGAAAACTAGTCAATCTAATCACACTAGGACCACAGCCTTGTCTAACTCAATGAAACTAAGCCATGCCCGTGGGGCAACCCAAGATGGGCGGGTCATGGTGGAGAGATCTGACAGGATGTGGTCCACTGGAGAAGGAATGGCAAACCACTTCAGTACTCTTGCCTTGAGAACCCCATGAACAGTATGAAAAGGCAAAATGATAGGATACTGAAAGAGAAACTCCTCAGGTCAGTAGGTGCCCAATATGCTACTGGAGATCAGTGGAGAAATAACTCCAGAAAGAATGAAGGGATGGAGCCAAAGCAAAAACAATACCCAGCTGTGGATGTGACTGGTGATAGAAGCAAGGTCCGATGCTGTAAAGAGCAATATTGCATAGGAACCTGGAATGTCAGGTTCATGAATCAAGGCAAATTGGAAGTGGTCAAACAAGAGATGGCAAGAGTGAATGTCGACATTCTAGGAATCAGCAACCTGAAATGGACTGGAATGGGTGAATTTAACTCAGATGACCATTATATCTACTACTGTGGGCAGGAATCCCTCAGAAGAAATGGAGTGGCCATCATGGTCAACAAAAGAGTCCGAAATGCAGTACTTGAATGCAATCTCAAAAATGACAGAATGACCTCTGTTCGTTTCCAAGGAAAACCATTCAGTATCACAGTAATCCAAGTCTATGCCCCAACCAGTAACACTGAAGAAGCTGAAGTGGAACGGTTCTATGAAAACCTACAAGACCTTTTAGAACTAACACCCCAAAAAGATGTCCTTTTCATTATAGGGGACTGGAATGCAAAAGTAGGAAGTCAAGAAACACCTGGAGTAACAGCAAATTTGGCCTTGGAATACGGAAGGAAGCAGGGCAAAGACTGACAGAGTTTTGCCAAGAAAATGCCCTGGTCATAACAAACATCCTCTTCCAACAACACAAGAGAAGACTCTATACATGGACATCACCAGATGGTCAACACCGAAATCAGATTGATTATATTCTTTGCAGCCAAAGATGGAGAAGCTCTATACAGTCAGCAAAAACAAGACCAGGAGCTGACTGTGGCTCAGATCATGAACTCCTTATTGCCAAATTCAGACTGAAATTGAAGAAAGTAGGGAAAACCACTAGACCATTCAGGTATGACCTAAATCAAATCCCTTATGATTATACAGTGGAAGTGAGAAATAGATTTAAGGGCCTAGATCTGATAGAGTGCCTGATGAACTATGGAATGAGGTTTGTGACATTGTACAGGAGACAGGGATCAAGACCATCCCTATGGAAAAGAAATGCAAAAAAGCAAAATGGCTGTCTGGGGAGGCCTTACAAATAGCTGTGAAAAGAAGAGAAACGAAAAGCAAAGGAGAAGAGCAAAGATATGAAAATCTGAATGCAGAGTTCCAAAGAATAGCAAGAAGAGATAAGAAAGCCTTCTTCAGTGATCAATGCAAAGAAATAGAGGAAAACAACAGAATGGGAAAGACTAGGGATCTATTCAAGAAAATCAGAGATACCAAAGGAACATTTCATGCAAAGATGGGCTCAATAAAGGACAGAAATGGTATGGACCTAACAGAAGCAGAAGATATTACGAAGAGATGGCAAGAATACACAGAAGAACTGTACAAAAAAGAGCTTCACGACCCAGATAATCACAATGGTGTGATCACTGACCTAGAGCCAGACATCCTAGAATGTGAGGTCAAGTGGGCCTTAGAAAGCATCACTACGAACAAAGCTAGTGGAGGTGATGGAATTCCAGTTGAGCTATTCCAAATCCTGAAAGATGATGCTGTGAAAGTGCTGCACTCAATATGTCAGCAAATTTGGAATACTTAGCAGTGGCCACAGGACTGGAAAAGGTCAGTTTTCATCCCAATCCCAAAGAAAGGCAATGCCAAAGAATGCTCAAACTACCGCACAATTGCACTCATCTCACACGCTAGTAAAATAATGCTCAAAATTCTCCAAGCCAGGCTTCAGCAATATGTGAACCGTGAACTTCCTGATGTTCAAGCTGGTTTTAGAAAAGGCAGAGGAACCAGAGATCAAATTGCCAACATCTGCTGGATCATGGAAAAAGCAAAAGAGTTCCAGAAAAGCATCTATTTCTGCTTTATGGACTATGCCAAAGCCTTTGACTGTGTGGATCACAGGAAACTGTGGAAAATTCTGAAAGAGATGGGAATACCAGACCACCTGATCTGCCTCTTGAGAAATTTGTATGCAGGTCAGGAAGCAACAGTTAGAACTGGACATGGAACAACAGACTGGTTCCAAATAGGAAAAGGAGTTCGTCAAGGCTGTATATTGTCACCCTGTTTATTTAACTTCTATGCAGAGTACATCATGAGAAACGCTGGACTGGAAGAAACACAAGCTGGAATCAAGATGGCCAGGAGAAATATCAATAACCTCAGATATGCAGATGACACCACCCTTAGGGCAGAAAGTGAAGAGGAACTCAAAAGCCTCTTAATGAAAGTGAAAGAGGAGAGTGAAAAAGTTGGCTTAAAGCTCAACATTCAGAAAAGGAAGATCATGGTATCTGGTCCCATCACTTCATGGCAAATAGATGGGGAAACAGTGGGAACAGTGTCAGACTTTATTTTTCTGGGCTCCAAAATCACTGCAGATGGTGACTGCAGCCATGAAATTAAAAGACGCTTACTCCTTGGAAGGAAAGTTATGACCAACCTAGATAGCATATTCAAAAGCAGAGACATTACTTTGTCAACAAAAGTCCGTCTAGTGAAGGCTGTGGTTTCCTGTGGTCATGTATGGATGTGAGAGTTGGACTGTGAAGAAGGCTGAGCGCTGAAGAATTGATGCTTTTGAACTGTGGTGTTGGAGAAGACTCTTGAGAGTACCTTGGACTGCAAGGAGATCCAACCAGTCCATTCTGAAGGAGACCAGCCCTGGGATTTCTTTGGAAGGAATGATGCTAAAGCTGAAACTCCAGTACTTTGGCCACCTCATGCGAAGAGTTGACTCATTGGAAAAGAGTCTGATGCTGGGAGGGATTGGGGGCAAGAGGAGAAGGGGACGACAGAGGATGAGATGGCTGGATGGCATCACTGACTCGATGGACGTGAGTCTGAGTGAACTCCAGGAGTTGGTGATGGACAGGGAGGCCTGGCGTGCTGTGATTCATGGGGTTGCAAAGAGTCAGACACGACTGAGCGACTGACCTCATCTGATCTGAATGTATTCACTATATTTTCAATGTATAAATTTTCTTTATTGAGACTATGAATGGAGTTTAACCCATACCCTTGCAGTTACCTTATGAATAAAATTAACTTAAATTTTTAAAATTATCAACACCATAAATATTAATAAACAGAGCAGTGTGGCTATATTAAAGTATCTTAAACTGCTAGTTAAAATGGTGGAAAAAATCCATCAAGCACTTGCTCTGGCTCAGTTGGTACAGAGTCTGCTTGCAATGCAGGAGACCAGAGTTCAATCCCTGGCTTGGGAAGATTCCCTGGTGAAGGAAACAGCAACCCACTCCAGTATTCTTGCCTAGAGAATTCCATGGGCTACAGTTGGCTACAGTCCATGAGATCACAAAGATTCGGACAAGACTGAGTGGCTAATACACGTTAAATATTAATCAACAGAGCAGTGACAATGGCTATATTAAAACATTTTAAACTGCTAGTTAAAACGTAAAAAGAAATCCAAAAAGTACTTGCTCTTCATATTAGCATCCCTTAAAAGTGCTGTTGTTATATAGTGTTATTGTTGTGTCATATTTTAGGCTCCACATACAAGTTACATGTATACATCCATGTATACATGTAAAACCCATTGTTCAACATAGTATTCTTTAATTTGCTAATCGGATGGTAGAAGGGTGCTAGAGAGGGTCAGAGGAAAAGGAGCTATTAACTGAATAAAAGTAATGTGACAATCAGGCATCAAATACATGGTTGCTCGTAGGAACGGGAAAAAAATTTCTTAGATGTCCCTCAACTCACCTCTCCACGACATTCTGCGGTGTTCCTTTGGCCTCCTTCAAGGTCTTGACCCTCAGAGAAACCACCCTGCACGGTTACTTCCAAATTTGACCAAAGAGAAATGAGTATCTCTTTAAGACACAATTTCATTTCCTCTTATTAAATACATTAGGATAAAGAACAAATTAACCTAATAACATTGATACATTTGTAAGAATAGCCAACTGTAAAGACAGTGATAAAACAAGCAGTTTGTAAATTTTCTCTTTACAACACTCTTGTTAAACTAATTTAAGTGTCCTTCCTCCAGGAGAAGCTTAAGAGGATACACTTTAAGTGATTAAAGTGTATCCAACTCTCTGCAACTCCATGGACTGTAGCCCACCAGGTTTCTCTGTCCATGGGATTTTACAAGCAAGAATACTGGACTGGGTTGCCACTTCCTTCTCCAGGGGATCTTCCTGACCCAGGGATCAAACCCACGTCTCTTGCTTTAGCAGGTGGATTCTTTACCACTGAGCCACATGGGAAGCCCATATAAATGTGTAAGAGGAGATAAATTTGAAAAGATCATTTAAATGATATTTTATTCATCTTGATAATCTTGCTGTTTACACTATTTAAAAAATCAAATCCATATTCTCAATGTCATGTATGTGTATATATATACATATATATCTAACAACTGCAAAAGATATGTCATTTATATGTTTAGGTTAAGAACTGTATTTGGAGACACCAGTACTTTTATTCTTCCCCTAAAAGGCAAGCTTATAATTCTTTCTTTTTTTGTAGCTTTGACGCTCATCCTATTTTGAATCTCCATGTGCGCAAAAAGAATTTTTCAGAGGGAAAACACCATTAGCTATGGTTTGAGATTCCTAGTGCTAAGTCAAAAACTCTGCGACAGTTTTTTCTAAACAACAGATGTGCGTGATGCCATCTTTCAGCAATGGTTTCTCATCATAAACTTATAATTATCTGCAGGTTATCAGATGTCTTCTTGGAGCCTGGCTGCCCTAGAAGCAAATGCACTAGCTAATTGCTTCTGAATTCTCTGCTCACTGTTTCCTTTACCCATCTGGAGCATCTTGCGGAAGTACACACACAAAGCCTCTAGGCTTCCCAGCAAGCCTGTCAACTCACCCTCTAGGCAGAGGTCACAAACTGGCCACTGAGTGTGAATCTGGTTCCCAGATGGTTTATATTTAATGGGTACAGCACTGGAACTTGCTTGGTCCTCCCCGCACATTATTGCTTTTAAAATCTGGCTACTCATGAAAATCAGCTAGGAAGCTTTTAATAAATATTTTGCCTGAACCTTCCTTATACCTAGATAATTGAATTGGCTTTGAACTGGGGTTTCTCTGGTGGCTCAGATGATAAAGAATCTGTCTGCAATACAGGGAACCTGGGTTCAAACCCTGGGTCAAGAAGATCCCTGAGTAGTAGTATTCCATTGTCCTTGGAGGAGGGCGTGGCAACCCACTCCAGTATTCTTCACTGGAGAATTCCATGGACTGAGGAGCCTGGCAGGCTACAGTCTATGGTGTTGCAGAGTCAGATATAACGGAGCAGCCAAACACTTTCACAGGACTTGGACATCTGAATAGTTTTTTCAAGCTCCCCAGGTGATTTCTATGCCAACCTTGATTGAGAACCACTGCAGTCTATATTTAGAGATTGACGGCATTGTATAAAAGGATCTCTGGCATAAACAGGGTAAACCAGGGTAAACCATGACCAAATCTCTACCTATGAGGTAGCACCAAGAGAGAAGGACCACAGTGCCAAGTGAAACAAGGAAGGATCTTTATCAAAGGTCACCTAAAGGACAGAAAGCCAGAATTAGGGAAGCAGAGATAAGACAGGGACCCAAATGGTAAGAAAAAATGGTTAAAAAGGGAAGAATCAAGCTGGTGGAAAATGTGGTTCAGGACTGAGGTGTAAGTGCTCTTCATTTTCCTAGTCCTTGTATGTGTTCTAGGAAGGGTCATTGCAAGCTAAAACTGAATTTAATTCATGAAAACCATCTGAATCTGAATCAAGGCAACACATTGATGCAGTGGTTCACGATCAACAGCAACAAAAAACAGAATACCTGTTCTCAGAAGGGATCTTGCTCTCCTGAGGAGCTGCCAATGAGACTTGTAAGCTGGGTTCCAAGAGCAGCAGTTAATCAGGAACACGTGGCAGAACACATATCCTCCAGTAGCTAAATGGTGAGTCAGAAGAACATTCATTCCATTGGAATCACTGTACCCAAATCTTGACCTTTGCAACACCAGGAGGTTCTTCCTATGAAGAAGAGAAGGGATTGATTGATTATTATTGCAGGTGATATGTGGTTGTATGATTTATCAATTGCAACCTAACAAATTACCCCCAAACTTTGCATCTTAATATAATACTATGTCACAAAGTCTCTGGGGATCAGGGATCCAGGAGCAGCTTAGTCAGGCAGTTCTGTGTTAGAGTATCTCCGAAGATGGTACTCAGATATGTTGGTCAAGACTGTAGTCACCTGAAGCTGTGACCAGGCTAGAGATTCTACTTCCAAGCTGACTCATGTTGCCTCACCATGTGGGCCTCTCCATAAAGCTGCACACAATATGGTAGCTGGCTTACTCTAGGGAAAGACAGAGACCAAGAGGAAGCGAGACAAAGAACTTTATCACCTAACCTCAGAAATGACATACCATCACCTTCACCATCGCCATATTCTATTTGTCAAGGCCAACCCTCCTGACACAGGAGGACTGACACAGGGTAGCTAGGGCTCATTGAGGGTCCTCCCGGAGACTGGCTGCCACAGTGGTTATTGCTGTCGTCTTTATTATTTATTTGGTCTATCAGAAACATCTCAATCATACAAATGAAGATGCTGGGGTTTCTGGGAGACTTAGTGACTTGAACAAGGTTACATTTTTCGTAAGTTTTTCTTAGTTGCTGGAGTTTTCCTGGTCACGGTGACTTGGAACTCACTAACCATCCATAAATCTTCTTTTATTACTCAGTGGCAGCTCTGCAAAACTTCTGAAAAATAAGATGTGAACTGAAAAGCTTTTGCAATTTGATTAGACCTGGCCAACATATTTAGATTAAGTCCAGATATTTATAAGAAACTTTCCTTGGGCAATAAGGGATCCACTTGATTAAATCTTTTGTTCATGTTTAATTCTATTGTATAAGTTAAATCACACTCTTTTCTCCACTGAGTCTCAGAATAAGGCCTCCAGGTTTAAAAACTCATTCAGTCACCTGTCTTGAGTTTACAAATAGCTTTTAATGATATTAAAGCTCTGAGGAGGCTAACAAATGCATGTATAGGTCCACAGAGTCATAAATGCATAATTATAGGACAAGGAAATTTAGAAAATTGATGAGAATTAGAGAGAAGGAAAGGCACAATTTTTAAAGTAGAATATAAAAGAAGGCATGTGTAAGGATGCTATGGACTACATGTTTGTGTCTCCCCAAAATCCTAGCATTGAAATCCTAACAGCCCTCATTGTGCTAGTATATGGAGGTGGGGCATTTGGGAGGTAATTATTTCATGCAGGGAGGGTACAGTCCTCATGAATGGGATTAGTGCCCTCACAAAAAGAGACAAGAACGAGCTCCTTCTTTCTCTAACTCCAAATCCTCTTTCCCAAGTGAAGAAACAGCTAGAAGACAACCATTTGCAAGCCAGATAATAGGCTCTCACCAGACACCAGATCTGCCAGGGCCTTGATCTTGGACTTCCAACTTCCAGAACTGTGAGAAACAAATGTTTGTTCCTTAAGCTAACTGGTCTATGACAGTCTCTTATAACAGCCTGAGCTAAAGACAAAAAAAAAAAGATGATACAACCAGAGCTTCAAATGATGCATGCTGTAGACCTCCTTGCTAGAGTGGGATCTCAGGTGCTCCTGCCTTATGACACATTATTTACTAATGATTTTTTTATTCTATTTTTTTTACTAAGAAACACATTCACATATAGCATATAAAATTTTAAATGCCCAACCATTTTATTCCCTTTTAATAAAGGGACTTTTTGTGCATCCTATATCCAACTATTTTATGCAAATATAAGCAAATATATATTTGCATGTCTTTGATTTTTTTTCTTCTTTTTCTACAAATGGGAACATACTACATACATTATTCTGCACCTCAATTTTTCTATTAATAATATTTCTTGGAGAGCTTTCTGTGTTAGTACACAGAGAGCTTCCTTGTTTTTTCAACAGCTTAATAGCATTCCATTTGGGTTGTCTAAAGTCTTCTGTTGTGTAAGCACTTCCTCAAAGAATTGCCCTAAGTATGTGCCACTCCACACAGTGGGGTGAGGATATGCATGAGGTAATTTTTTTAGAAGTAAAATTGCTGAGTCAAAATGTGTGTGCACTTATCTTGATCAGATCAGATCAGATCAGACCAGTCGCTCAGTCGTGTCCGACTCTTTGCGACCCCATGAATCGCAGCACGCCAGGCCTCCCTGTCCATCACCAACTCCTGGAGTTCAGTCAGACTCACGTCCATCGAGTCAGTGATGCCATCCAGCCATCTCATCCTCTGGCGTCCCCTTCTCCTCTTGCCCCCAATCCCTCCCAGCATCAGACTCTTTTCCAATGAGTCAACTCTTCTCATGGGGTGGCCAAAGTACTGGAGTTTCAGCTTTAGCATCATTCCTTCCAAAGAAATCCCAGGGCTGATCTCCTGCAGAATGGACTGGTTGGATCTCCTTGCAGTCCAAGGGACTCTCAAGAGTCTTCTCCAACACCACAGTTCAAAAGCATCAATTTTTCAGTGCTCAGCCTTCACAGTCCAACTCTCACATCCATATATGACCACAGGAAAAACCATAGCCTTGACTAGACGGACCTTTGTTGGCAAAGTAATGTCTCTGCTTTTGAATATGCTATCTAGGTTGGTCATAACTTTCCTTCCAAGGAGTAAGCGTCTTTTAATTTCATGGCTGCAGTCACCATCTGCAGTGATTTTGGAGCCCAGAAAAATAAAGTCTGACGCTGTTTCCACTGTTTCTATATCTATTTCCCATGAAGTGATGGGACCGGATGCCATGATCTTCGTTTTCTGAATGTTGAGCTTTCAGCCAACTTTTTCACTCTCCTCTTTCACTTTCATTAAGAGGCTTTTGAGTTCCTCTTCACTTTCTGCCATAAGGGTGGTGTCATCTGCATATTTGAGGTTATTGATATTTCTCCCAGCAATCTTGATTCCAGCTTGTGTATCTTCCAGTCCAGCGTTTCTCATGATGTACTCTGCATATAAGTTAAATAAACAGGGTGACAATATACAGTCTTGACGAACTCCTTGTCCTATTTGGAACCAGTCTGTTGTTCCATGTCCAGTTCTAACTGTTGCTTCCTGACCTGCATACAAATTTCTGAAGAGGCAGGTCAGGTGGTCTGGTATTCCCATCTCTTTCAGAATTTTCCACAGTTTCTTGTGATCCACACAGTCAAAGGCTTTGGCATAGTCCATAAAGCAGAAATAGATGCTTTTCTGGAACTCTCTTGCTTTTTCCATGATCCAGCAGATGTTGGCAATTTGATCTCTGGTTCCTCTGCCTTTTCTAAAACCAGCTTGAACATCAGGAAGTTCACGGTTCACGTATTGCTGAAGGCTGGCTTGGAGAATTTTGAGCATTACTTTACTAGCGTGTGAGATGAGTGCAATTGTGCGGTAGTTTGAGCATTCTTTGGCATTGCCTTTCTTTTGGATTGGAATGAAAACTGATCTTTTCTGGTCCTGTGGCCACTGCTGAGTTTTCCAAATTTGCTGGCACATTGAGTGCAGCACTTTCACAGCATCATCTTTCAGGATTTGGAATAGCTCAACTGGAATTCCATCACCTCCACCAGCTTTGTTCGTAGTAATGCTTTCTAAGGCCCACTTGACTTCACATCCCAGGATGTCTGGCTCTAGGTCAGTGATCACACCATCGTGATTATCTGGGTTGTGAAAATCTTTTTTGTACAGTTCTTCTGTGTATTCTTGCCATCTCTTCTTAATATCTTCTGCTTCTGTTAGGTCCATACCATTTCTGTCCTTTATCGAGCCCATCTTTGCATGAAATGTTCCTTTGGTATCTCTGATTTTCTTGAAGAGATCCCTAGTCTTTCCCATTCTGTTGTTTTCCTCTATTTCTTTGCATTGATCGCTGAAGAAGGCTTTCTTATCTCTTCTTGCTATTCTTTGGAACTCTGCATTCAGATTCTGCTAAACTGTTTCCCTAGAGGTGATAACCATATATATTCCCCCTAGCACTGTATGGGGCTTCCCTGATGGCTCAGTGGTAAAGATTTTCCCTGCAGTGCAGGAGAGCTGGGTTTAATCCCTGCGTTGGGGAGATCCCCTGGAGGAGGGCATGGCAACCCGCTTCAGTATTCTTGCCTGGAGAATCCCATGGACAGAGGAGACTGGTGAGTTACAGTCCATAGGGTCACAAAGAGCTGGACATGACTGAAGCAACAGAGCACTCACGCCTCCAGCACTGTATGAAGTGCAGTGTGTTTTGTGGTCATCCACAGACTTGCCAGTGCAGTGTAGACTCACATTTGGATCTGATAACTAACAAATGGTATCTGAACTTGGTTCAATTTGTATTTCTTTTATTATGAGTGAGTCTGAGGACTAATATGTTTAGAAACCACTTTAATTTCATTTCCATGAAGCTTCAATTCATATATTTTGCAATTTTTGAAGAGAATAGTTGATCTTTTTCTTGATGATTTGCAGGAGCTTTTTATATATTAAAGAAATGAGTCCTTTGCCTGAGGAATGAGCTTCAAGCTTTTTTGCTATTTTGTTTGTCCTCTGACTTTACCTGTTTTGTGATGTTTTCTATTTTTTCCCTTTTTTTTAGCATGCAGAATATTTTTTAATTTTTATGTAATCACATCTATCAAACTTTTTTAATGGCTTCTGAGTTTGTATGTGTGTGTCATACCATTTATTAACCAACTGCCTCTCCTGCAACTACATAGACTCAGAGAAGACACATTTCTAAGTCAAAACTACAAAAAGCAAACTGTTGCTCAAAGCCCAAGATGCTCCTAGAAAAAAAAATAATAAAGTGAAAGAAATTGTAAAGAACCCAAAATGGTTTTAAATAAGCAGCAGTAGTTTTTCTTGCTTTGTCTGTTGGTGATCCATGGGTGCCTTCTTTAATTCCATTTTTGGCCAGATCACTTGCCAGGTCAAAGAAGAAAGAGAGAGGGAGAAAGGAAAAAATAAGCAAGCAAGAAGGCAAGCAATCATTCCTTCCACTCTGAAGGTGTGGTGTGAACAAATGAATCAGGCAGATTTGGGGAACGAGAGGGTGCCAGGGTATATGGCCAAGGATCTCCTCACCTAGGCAACAGTTGGTAGGCAGCATTTGTGGCAGTGGCTGAAAGCTGTTCCAGGGCTTGGCTGGGACAGTATCTGCTGAATAACTAGGCCAGTCTTGGAGCCAAGATCCACAGCTCAGCTGCCGTTGCTGCTGCTGAAGAAGGCTCAAAACTCAGTTTTTGCTGAGTCAAATCTCTCTTTGGGGATTTAGAAAACAAATGAGGCTCTGAAAAGTGGAAATTCTTCTGGATCATTCTTTGGGAAACAATGCAGTGAGTCTTTTTGTTATTTATTTTGTTCTTATATAATAAATTCAGTCAAAGGTACAGCCCCCAGCTTCCTGATAGATCTAGGGTGAACTCACCTTGGAAGAAATTCCCCCAGTTTTAGGCCAAAACAATGGGACAGGAGAAAATGAACCATTGAGAAAACGAACAGTTACAGAGAGGAAGAAACTATATAAAGCTATATGTTTCAATATGAAAGACAGATGCACACATATTTCCATGCCAGCTAGTCTGCTGTGTATAAATAGGAGGAGCTCAAGGTAAACTACCAAGAAAATGACTCATCTGGGCAAGAATAAGGAAAGAGATCAAGTGTTCCTGAGTTATTAGTAACTTGAAATTACACCCTTATGCAGAGAAGCTTCAAAGCTGCATTCTCTAAGCTTTGACCTTGGTGAATGCATGACCCAGCCATGACTTTAGGCAACCAGAGCCAGGATATTCCAGGGAATGTTTAACATGTCTAGTCCACATATATTTTTTCAAATTTTTTTAAGATGTAGGGGGAAAAAAAAACTTTAGCATTCCATAAAGTGCTTTAAATTGCTAAATTGTGCATGTTTGGAAAAAGCAATTCTACTCTCTGCCACCTCATCACTGCCTGAACAAATATTTGTTGAATTCCTACTATGTGTGAACCACCTTAACAGGTTGCCAGTGGGAATTCAAAGAGGTATGAAGGATGGTTCACCTCTTCTGATAGCAATGAAAACAGGACTGTGCAGTTCAATCCATCCAGTTTTATTAAATGAGTTACCAGACACTTAGAAGGACTAAGTGAACTTACTTAGTTTACATCTGGGAATAAAACTAGAATCTATGGATCTCCTTTATAAAGTCCTTTCCACTGCACCATCTTTATTTATGATGTAAAAATATATATATAAGACATGAGAAGGGCTTCCCTAGTGGCTCAACGGTAAAGAATCCTCCTGCAATGCCGGAGCTGCAGGGTACTCGGTTTTGATCCCTGAATTGGGAAGATCCCCTGGAGGACAGCATGACAATCCACACCAGTGTTCTTGCCTGGAAAATTCCATGGACAAAAGAGGCTGGTGGGCTACAGTCCAAAGGGTCACACTTACCACCTAGAGATGATGCACCCACATATTAAAGAAATAGAATTCAACCTTCACAGAACTCAAGGTCAAAGCCAAAATCAAGGCACACTATACAGGCACCAACAGAGACTCTGGATCACACTTGCTCATCGGTGCATAACTAGCATTTGTTGACAATGCATCCGATTTTTTTAAAAGCCCATTATTTTCTTCTCCTGTCTTTAATTCTTATTAATGCTATAAATACCGTGAGTCACAGTGATTTCACAATCTACAAAAATTTGGTTTGGATTTTAATATATGTTTCCAAGGGTATCTCTTTTCTGAATATGTCCCTGTGGCTAGACAGGAACTGTTACTACAGGGTTTCTGCTGTCTTGTAGCAAATATTGCCTCAGGCTTTTATTCCTCTGTGAATTCTGTTTTCTTATGACTTCTGAAGTCTCATGCCTTCTACTTAGAGCCACTTTCCTAAAATTCTCTTAGTTTTCCTGCGACTTTACTATCTGCTGACTTTTCCTCATAACAAACTCCTCAAGAAGGATTTGCTCAGCCATTTGCTTTACAATATATTAAGGTCTATTAGGGGCCATTGGCCAAAATATACATCGTTGCCTTTGTATCATGCGCTTCCATGGCCAAATCATCTAATCACCTATCATCAGGGCGATGAACTCATGTGGCAAGAATTTCAGCATATGTGGAAGGAGCCATCAGTGGTAGCTTTCTGAAACAGAGCTATGAGAGTAACAGGTATTTATAGACCATGGAGTCCTTCTTGATATTTTGCTAAGAAACAATTGACCATTTAATCAAGTGGCCCCATGTGCTCTGAATTTAATTATAGACCTCTTTTCTATGTAATGTCATGTATTTGGAATGGAGGGTTATTTTCAACTGAATTGTTGACTGATAGCATTAAAAGGGGATTGTGAAGTTCAAACTGACAGCATTAAAAGGGGGATCGTGAAGTTCAACCCATCCACTTTTATTAAACGAGTTACCAGACCCTTAGAAGGACTAAGTGAACTTACTTAGTTCACATCTGGGAATAAAACTAGTATCTATGGATACCCTTTATAAAGTCCTTTCCACTGCACAATCTTTATTCACTGTGCATGGTCTTAAGTTAATTTGCCAGTGAAAATAAAGTGCAGTGTAGTTTTCTATAGATATTTTTACACTAAGTTTTTCTAAGTTTTTTTCTAATTTTAATCAATCTCCAACTAATTACAATATGAACAATTTTAGCACTGAAAAAAATTTAACCTGAACACAAGCAAAATAATATTTTAGGACCAAGAATAGAATAATAGGTGATGGAGAACTTTTCAGTTTGCCATGAACCATAAACCGACTTCAAGAGACAGGAGCCTGGACTCATTTATCCCTGAGTCATCCTTAGTTGGCTGTGGTGAGTTGAGTGAATTTTTACTCTTGGGGACATCAGAAAGAAGCTATCATAAGCAAATTATGACAAATACCTCTAGAGCATGGGCAGTGAGGAAGAAGTGGAGTAAACTCTGAAAGCACTTACTACAAACATGTGGAGAAAAAATGTACACTATAAACCATGATTGGTTAATGCATGTGATTACATATACAGTTAGATCTCTAAATTGAAACCAGCCTCTCTGCAGTTTGACAGAAGTAGATAACACTTCCTGAAAAGTAAAGTGAGACTCCGGACTTTAAAAGACAGGAGGCTCAAACAAAACACTTTTATTGAATTAAAAAAGAAAAATTTAACTTTAATTTTTGAATTCAATAAAAACAAGCCTTTTCACTTCTTTGAAATGAATATCATTTTTCTAAGCCTTGAATCTGGCATTCTTCATACCTGGCATCTGGCGATGCCTGGATTGGGAAAAGAAGCAGTTCTTTGGTAGACAGGCTGGTTTCTAAGTATTACAGAGAACTAGCAAAAGCCTCTTAAATCGGTAAAAATATCAGCTTGCTGTGGAGATGAATTTAGTTTGGAAAATTCTCCTTTAGTCTTAGGAATGATACTAAATCATTTAAAGCTGCTTCTAATTTATATTTAATCTCTAGGATTAAATGCATGCATTTACCATCAGAAGGATTTAGCTAATTCCTCCATCTGTCCTTTACCCAGCATCACGGCCTCTTTAGAAGTACATGGGCTTCAGAATCCCAGACTCTATCTCAACCTCCAATAATGTATCTCTGAACTTAGTAGGAGCTCAACACTGTTCCTGGAATAGACGAAGCACGCAGAGAACCCTGATGGGTTTATTTTTTCAAAAGTCTCCTGGTGGTAGCTTTCCAGACCTAACAACAGACCTTAAAAGCTTTTATTCTGAAAAAAATCTATTCCGGGGTTTCTTATCCTCTGTGTGACTGACGTTTTGATCCAGCTAATTCTTTGGGCTGGGGGCTGCCTTATACATGATAAAATATTTAGCAACATCCATGGCCTCTGCTCAGTAGATGACAGTTGTCCCCACCGTACCAAATGTATGACAGCCAAAAACAACTGTCTGCTGGGAGAGCAAATTTGCCTTCATTTGAGAGCCACTGGTCTAAGTAGCATGAATGACAGGAATCAAGAGACTGAGACAAGATTCCTATTCACAGTGAGAGCATTTTTACCCATGGAAATCTTTCTAGGGTCAGTTGATCCAGCTGATGAGAAATAAGACCAACTTTACAAACTTTCTTAAAATAGCCCTAGCACTATGATAAATACATCAGATGCATTTTTTGAGAGTTGCAAATTTATTTTTTATTGGGTTATAATTGCTTTACCATGGTGTGTGAGTTTCAGGTGTGAATCAGCTGTAGATATTCATATATCCCTTTTCCTGTTCTCTGATCCTCCCCATCCATGCCCCACCTGCCCGCCCACCCACCCTCCGACCCCATTCCACTCCTCCAGATCATCAGAGCACTGGGCTGGGCTCCCTGTGCTATACAGTGGATTCCTGCCAGCAAATCAAAACTATAATGACCTCACACTGGTCAGAAGGGTCATCGTCAAAGAATCCACACACAGTAAATGCTGGAGAGGGAGTGGAGAGAAGGGAACCCTCTTACACTGTTGGTGGGAATGTAAATTAACACAGCCACTATGCCCAGCAGTCCCACTCCTGGGCATATACTCTAAGGAGACCATAAATCAGATGCAATTTTAATGCAATTTTCACAACAACTTTCTGTACCCAATTTGCAGATGAAGAAGTAAAGTTTTGGAAATAAAGTTAATTGATTCAACCCAACTTTTTCTTGATTAAAGTACATGCTCTTGATCGCTTCATTAGCCTTTAATATCTAGTGAGGTAGACTCTGTAACAGTGCTGCACTCCCCTTAATTCTAGATGCAATCCACTGATCAGAACAGACCTGGTTAAGGATATGAATGACTCAGTGACAATGCATTCCTATTACAGGAAAAAACATTTTGAGGGCTATGATTTACTGAAGGTGAGTCATTAGAGACTTAACTATAGAGAGAGAGACCCAAAGCTGTAGTTTAAAGGAACATGGGATATATTTCTACAATTATTCCATTTGGGATTACATGTCAGGTGCTGGAGCCTATCAAAAAAATAACATTGGGACAGAATGGTAGGATAACAGTGGAACTTTCTCCAGGAAAAGGTGAAATCGAATCCGCAGGAAAAGGAGTTCTGTCGCTTTCATGTTTGACACTCAGACATTGTGCAAAAGAAAACATTTCTGGCATATTTTTAGCCTTATTATGGAAAATGGACCCTGCTGGGTCACATGCACCAGCTTCCAATCCAATAAGAGTCAGAAATGCAAAAGAAAAATACCCTGGGAAAGTTCTCTCCTGCTCATACATAGCAGAGAATATAGTGCATTCCTTGTCCAGCCTATAATTCAGATGAAAGGCGTGTTCCTCTCCAATTTGCCATCCGGTGGCATGGTTAACATTCCATCCTGGCTGCCCCAGTCTGATTTGTCTAATGCAACACATTTTTTAAAGGAAAGAAAGAAAGAAAAAAAAGTAAAGCACACATTTTACTCTGAAGTATTTCATAGGATGAGCTATTTCAGCTTCAACTATTTTTAACTCCGTTCAAAGAAAACATTTTTGAGTTGACCATTTCTTACAGGAACTAGAGTATAAGGCTGCCTGTCTTTCGAGTCTCACTGTCTTGTTTGCTTAAGGTACTGCTGGTTTTGTTGAGGCCACTGCCTGTGACGGGTTGGCCTAAAAAGGTTGGGACAGTGTGGTATGTGTCCAGAAGGTCAGATGTTTTCCTCGGCCTCTTGGGATATCAAAACTTGGCCAAGAAAACTCTGAGAAGAAGGCTGTTTTTTTTTTTTTTTTTTTTTTTCACCAACTCTGATACTTTTGAATTCCACCCAGACTGAAAACGGCATGAGAACAGCCTTTTTTCATAGAAGTTCCCCCTTTCTACCTCTTCTTAAACCCTTAAAGCCCGGCAGTCAAATAATAATAAAGCACATCTAGACGGAGATTTCATTTTGACCTGCACAGATAAACACACATATATTTTTTCTGAAATGTATATGAATTTATAAAAGTATATATATACAATTATATAATTATATTAATTTCTACATAGATTAAATTCTGGAATTTATACACATACATATATTTTTATATATGTATAAACTTCTGAGTTCTGTTTTCTTTCAATGTTCTAGAAAGATCATCAGTGGGTTTTCACTCATAGGGTAACGTTTTTAAACAAAAATTGCTTCACTCATAGACTAATATTATTTGAAATACAATTACAGTCTAATGATACATAGTATAGGGCTCTGAAGTCAAAGCACACACTCAGAGGACATTCTGTATCTCAAGAAATCACCTTTTGGAGGACTTAGAAACTTATGGGTCTGATTAAATTAAACCATTTCCACAGTAGCCACATTCCATCACCCCAGTGAGAATTCACCTCCAAAGAACAATTGAATGGTTACCAACTTTCCCAACTGAAAAGTTAAGACCTAAGTTTTAAAGGCTGGAGTCACCCAGAAGGTGTAAGCAAAGTAGATGAATCTGCTCTGTGTGTGTTAATATCATGCTTACTAATTGCAGGCCTGGTAATTACATCTTCCAGATGTGTCCAATCTTGCACCTAAACTCAATGCCTCAGGCCTTTTAAACAAACAAGCCCTTTTTGAGGGGAGGGAAGTCCAACAGACAACTGGGTTTCCCAGGACTCCAGCGCCCTGCTAGTCATTTGGCTGCAGTTTTGCTGCTCTTTCAAAGTTCTCTCCTGCCTGGATCACCCCATTCCAGCTCACCCTTGAATGAGTCACAAGGCGGCTGTGCACACCCAGTGTCTAACATTCTGGAAGCCTGTGGTTCTGTGGTCCTGCTTGGGGGACCACCAGGCTTACTCTGCCATGAGTAGCTAAGCATTCCCAGACCCCATGCTCCCAAAAATGAATTCAGAGGCTGTCTTTTCATCATTGTTCTTACTTCTAAAGGCTGCTTCTTTAGAATTCTAACCAGTGAGATAGATTGAAACAGCAAGAGAGGAAGAAGAATTTAACATCCGAGTATGTTTTGTAAAGGCAAGACATGGTTCCCCAAATGACCACATCCTGTTACAGGTAAGGGTAGCTTTCTTTTTTTAAACAAGTTAATTATATGAGAAATAGAACATTTAAAAGAAAATATGAGAAACTATCCATTCTTTTGAGTAATTAGTGTAATGGTACCAAATTATTTGTCATGGCAGTTAAGTATGAGCTGTTGCTTAAGAAAAGAAATTCTACCTGACCTAATGGTTAGCATTAGCTAAGGGTTAGAACCAGAACAGTAGAGAGGCTCAGGGTAACGAAATAAGCAGTAAGCGACAGAGAGACTTGCTCTAAAATCCAGTAAACCTTCTTCTGTACATGGCATGCACTACAGCTCATACTGGCTTGAACACAAACCACTGAAAGAGAATTCCTTTTTGTTTAGGCTCATTGCTTCTAAAGTATGCAAAGCTGTTAAGTTACAACAGAAGAACAATGGATGTTCTCCCTGGCTCATGGAGATAAGATTCGAATTCAAAAAGATCCCTATTAATATGAATGGTATCTGTGCTGGACTAATTTCAGCAACAGCAAATTGACTTTTTGCAACTGGATTTGGCTGGCCTGTCTGATAATTCTTACCTTCCACCCACCTCCCCTCCCCACCCCCCCACCCCGGAGTGTTCCGCCACCCAACCACAGTGAAATTACAATGGTTCCAGGAATGAGGTGAAAGATGATCAAAGACAGGACCTCCTAGTGTTTTAGAGAACAGACCATCCCCAAAGCATTCCATCAGAGGCCAGACCACCCTCTTGGCAGGAACACTGGAGAGGAGACCAGAACAATTGATGGTGGTTGTATGAGGTAAACTTGAAGATCTCGTCCAACCTTGCAAGGCTATGAAATGGCCTTACTCCAAACAATTTTTCAACATTAGGAGAAAATTATGGCTTCTGAATTAACTCAAAAGAGAGTTCCAAAATGGTGCTTGGCTTAACTGGATGCTACAGAAAAACAAAGGGCAGGAATCTGTCTTAAAGTGTCATGAGGCCAAATAATAATAGTGATGGTAATAGCAATAGTAATGGTAACAATAATAGTGGATCTAAAATTATTCCTCTCTTATTCATGTGACTCTGTGAAACTCATTTTTTCTGTAGAGTAACCTCCCGAATTATGTTGTAGTTAAGCTAATCTTACAGTTAATCTCATTCTTTTTCTGGAGGAGTTGATAGAAGTTGGAGATGTTCTGGGACAGCCTGGGTTTTGGAGAAAGAAGTCTGGAACAAACAAATAGTAGATAATCCAAACAGATAATTCAGAGCTGACTTGCCTCAACAGAAAATGCCATTGACTTTGGTTCTGATGTTGGAGATACATAAGGCAAACTTCTCCAAACTGTATACCACTGTCCTGGGAATATCATCTTTTTGAAGAAAAAAAAAAGCACTGAAGAGTTAGCAGAATAAAAAAATGGAAATACAATAGAAACCATCTTCAGAAAATGACTGCGGTCTTAAGAGACATGTGACACAATTTTTGACATGTGTACAGTTTATAGTTTCCTCTTTGCAAAGCTTGAAAAGCTTTCTTCATTTTCACACTTTGTGCTCAGTTGTGTGTTCAATTCTTAACACAGAGAAACTTTGTTATCAGGGAGGTTTGCTTTTCAACAAGCAGAGAGGCATTGGTGTTTGCCTTCAGATTGGGCTTCCCTCGTGACTCAGACAGTAAAAAATCCACCTGCAATGCAGGAGACCAAGGTTCAATCCCTGGGTCAGGAAAATCCCCTAGAGAAGGGAATGGCTGCCCACTCCAGTATTCTTGTCTGGAGAATTTCATGGACAGAGGAGCCTGGTGAACTACAGTCCATGGGATCCCAGAGAGTCAACTAATACAGGCACAGACTGAGCGACTTACACAAGCACAAATATATTTGAAACAGACAAGATGTTTGATGAAAGTGTAGATAAGAAAAGAAAAGGAGAATTGAGGTGACCAAAAGAGATATTAAAAAACAAGTTAAAGCATCCAAATAGTTGTAAGAACAAAGATGAATCTGGCAGTTGATGAAAACAGATCATTCCAACCCAGGACGAGAACCACGAGGGCTGGCAGTGGGTATTCTTTTTCTTTTTTTGACGGTAGGCTCAGGATGAAGGTGGGGTGGAAAGTGAGATCCCCCAGGCCGTGCCAAGGTGGGGTTGTTCCCAGATATCTGTCCGCAGAAGCTCGATGCCAGGAAGGAGAATGCCCGTCAGAGTCTGGGAAACAGAAGGAAGGCGCGGAGCCTGGAAAGTAGGTCACACCATGAGTCAGGCTGGAGAAGCTGAGCAGGAAATCAGCCACGGAATGAGCAAAGGTGGGTGACCAGAGAGTCAGAGAGGAAACGCGGTGTTGCTAGACCAGCAGGAAGACAGCACAGCAACTTACCCCATGATTCCCATCCGCCAAAAGTCACCAGTGCAATGATTTCTCGACCAGCCGGGACCTAAGCAGGTAGCAGTCCTCAGCTGGATGCATTTTATGTGATTTCACCAAATGAGACCCATGGCCAAGACGATCTAATAGGTTTCATATGCTGGGTTTATTATTCATCAAACAAATAGGTATCGAGTTTCCACTGTGTGCCAAGCACTGTGCTGGGTGCCGGGGCCACAAACATGAGGAAAACCTGGCTTAGACTCACCCAGTCATGACTGTACATGTAAATCTGTCTGTAACCAACAGGCTATGGTGAAAACTGTGTTATAAATATTTTTGAAGGTTGCTTTTTTTTATTGCTCAGTAACTTGGTCAAAGAATTTAAGAGATGAATTTGACAGTGAACCTGGCAGCTTAGATGTAGCAGAACTCAATGAAATGTAAAATGTTACACGATCTATAGAAATCACGGGGTGAGAAGCAGTGGGTGCAAAATTTTTCCTACCCGCCACATTATTTGAAAGGTTGGAAAAAAAAAAAAAAACTCCAGCAGCAGAAATTGGAAAGTAGTATCATTTCTGTTGAGTCTTTTAAACAAAGGCATACATGGAGCTGAGAACCTTTTAGGTTTTGTTCTTGTTCATCCATAAACACATTCATTCATTCAGTCATCCTTGTTAAAAAAAAAAAAAAAAAGACTTAAAGCCATATTCAGAGCTAAGAGGAGGATTAAGTATCATTGTTACTGATTTATCCATCATCTTCAAGGCAAATTGAAGTAATGGTCAAAAATGCAAACTCAGGAGAGAGGCTGCCTGTATACACATTCCAGATTCACCTTTTCACTAATTTGGGGATCTTCAGCAAGTGCCTCCAACTCTGTAATTCTCCCAGCCATAAAAGGTGAATTACAATAGTACAACCTCTTAGGGTTGTTGGGAGGATTACATTAATATCTGTGAAGTGCTTAGAATACTCTTGGTCATATATTTAGTGATTCAAAGTGCTAGCTATTGCCATTAACTGAAAACCATATGTGCCGGGACATAACTATGAACAACAATGACATAGTCCCTGCCAAGAAGCTTATATTCTAGTGAGAGATACAGACAAGTAAATAGATACATTGTTTGGCATTATGATGATTGATAGGAAGAATCAGAAGGGATAGACAAGAGCAGGAGCGGGCTAAGTAGTTCTCTAGGGTAGTTAGGGACCATCTCTTATGTTAAGCTCTGAGGGATGAGAAGACAGGGATGAGAGCAAAACATGGTCCAAAGGAACATATTCACTGGCTTCCAGGAATCAATGAAGGTTAAAATTATTGGACCACATGAGTGGGAGGAAGAGAGAGGTGTGTTGCCAATGTCCTACTGGAGCTAGGTGATAAATTTGGAAACTTTGAGGCCACATGGGTTCTAATGAAAGGAGTGCTAGATTTCTAATCCAACAATAGGCTTTAAAATCCCACGTCCATTCATTCAGTCTGGCTGCCGTCTCTGGAGCCCAGGATCATCTCTTGCTTAGAAGACTTTCAAAATGGTGCCTTACCTACACTCTTGTTCCCCAACAAGGAAATCAATCTCTATACAGAAAGAACAACTTCCTAAAATGTTGTCTCTGTTTCAGTCGCTAAATTGTGTCCGACTCTTTGTGATCCCGTGAACTGTACCCCTCCAAGATCCTCTGTCCATGGGATTTCCAGGCAAGAATACTGGAGTGGGTTGCTATTTCCTTCTCCAGGGGATTTTTCTGACCTAGAGATCCAAGTTAAGTCTTCTTCATTGGCAGACAGATTCTTGTCTACTGAACCACCTGGGAAGCCCCTTAAAATGTAAACACCCCAATTTAAAATATTTCCGTGGCTTCTCATTCATTGCACTGAAAAGGAAATGCAAACTCTTGCCCAAAGTCTTTGAGGACCTGGCCCTTGCTTTCCTCACCTAAATCTTCCCTCCCACTCTTCTCCTAGTTTATTTACTCAAGCTCAGTCATATTCTGTTGCTGGCAAAATACAAACTTACTTTCACCTCCAGTCTGTTGTTCTTGCTGTACCCAGTGCCTGGTATATTCTTCCCCCAGATATTTTGTGTGGCTGGCTCTTCCTTACACAGGACTATCCTCCAATGAAATCACCACCAAGCCCAAAGCGGCCTCCACCCTGACTTCTGTTCACTTTCTATAATGTACTCTGATTTTTCCCTTTGTTGAATTTGTAACTAGCTGAGATAACCTTGCTTACTTATTTGTTTTGTATCTGTCTCCCGCTACTAGAATGGAGGTGCTAAGAGAGACAGTATTTTATATGTCACCTTAACCAATGTACTTGTACCTCTGTTGCAGGAAGGCAGACCCATTCCAGGGCCCAAAACTGGGCTCTTGTCTAACACTCAGAAATGAATTGTCTGAGGAGACACATGTACTGACAAAGCAAGAGATTTTATTGGGAAAGGGCACCCAGGTGGAGAGCAGTAGGGTAAGGGAACCCAGGAGAACTGCTCTGCCTGCCGCGTGGCTCACAGTCTCAGGTTTTATGGTGATGGGATTAGTTTCCGGGTGGTCTTTGGCCAATCATTCTAATTCAGAGTCTTTCCTGGTAGCACAAGCATCACTCAGCCAAGATGGATGCTAGCGAGAGAAATTCTGGGAAGTGGATGGACACCTGGTGTCTCCTTTTGACCTTTCCGAACTCTTCCGGTTGGTGGTGGCTTATTAGTTCCCTATTCCTTATCAGGATCTCCTGTCATAAAACAACTCATGCAAATTGTTACTATGGCACCTGGCCAGGGTGGGTGGTTTCAAACAGTGTGCTTCCCCTAACACCTCTACTAGCTTGAAGAGTGTGTGACATGTCATCATATTTAATACATAGTTGCTAAATGTTGGATGAAAAGATCCTAGCTCCGCCTAGTTCCAGTTGCATGACCTGTCGTTTAATATCTTAGAAAATGGTTTTCTTCTGTGTAAAATACAAAGAACATTTTTACCCTTCTTAATATAACACAATATATCCAATGTTAAGATTAAATGAGATAATATGAGCCAAAATGCATTCTAAATTACAAAACAAAATACACTCCTGGAGAACTAAAAGCTATGCTGAGAAAATACTGTTACTTAATATTAGAATATAAATTAGGGTACCAAAGTGATATTAGGATGAATAAAATGAAGGTTAGAGGCACAGAAATTCTATTCTTTTGACCTTTATAGGAATAAGAATAGAACATGTGACTGGTTTATTGAACTGTGTGAATTCACTGTGATGTAGTTTTGTTTTCCTTCAATTGTTCAGCTGCGCCGTGTTGAACCAGCTTTGAAGATGGTTTTCTAAACTCTTCATCTTTTGGTTACATAGACTGGAGAAGCCCAGGAGTGTCAGTGAATTAGGATGACTTATGAGAGGAGACAGATCCAGTTCTATGATTTCTTAGTGAGTCATGGAGAACTGTTCTTTCTCTAAATAGCAGCATTAATTTTTCTTGTTCTATTGATATGTGATTAACATACATCATTGCATGAGTTTCAGCTGTAGGACATAAATTGCCTTATTTATATTGTGAAATTATGAGTTAACACATACCATCTCATCATCTTCTTCCTCTTAGAATGGGAGTGTTCCCAGGTCCCATCTCTTAAGCACTGGAACTTGAGCCGCAATTTCCAGGAAATATGAAAAATAATTCAATTTTACGTAAGAGTGATTTCTCTGTGCTAGACCCTGTAATACATAATTTACACAAGTTACACAGGAATACCTCATTTTATTACACTTCGTGGGGTATTGCACTCTGCAAATACTGTATTTTTTATAAACTGAAGATTTGCAGCAACTCTGAGTTGAGCGAGTCTATTGATATTTTCCCAATGGCACTTGCTCACTTTGTCTCACATTTTGGTTATTCTTGCAACATTTCAAAATTTTTATTATTTAAAAAAAAATGTATTGGAGTATAATTGATTAACAATGCTGTGTTGGTTTCAGGTGTACAGCAGAGTGACTCTGTTATACAAATACCTATATGTGCATATTAAGTCACTTCAAGTCGTGTCCAACTCTTTGTGATCCTATGTACTGTAGCCAGTCAGTCTCTTCTGTCCATGGGTTTCTCCAGGCAAGAACACTGGAATGGGTTGCCATGCCCACTCCAACTCAGAGTGCAATACAGAAGGGATCAAACTTTAGTCTCTTATGTCTCCTGCATTGGCAGATGTGTCGTTCACCACTAGCGCCACTTGGGAAGCCCACAAATACCTATATCCACACAAAGAGTCGGACACAACTGAGGCAAATTATCATGCACGCCCTCTTTTTTAGTTTTTTTTTTTTTTTTTTTCTTTCTCATATAGACCATTACAGAGTATTGAGTAGAGTGCCCTCTCCTACACAATAGGTCCTTATAGTTGTGCTGTGCTGGGGGAGGAAATGTGCTCTATTGCTCAGTCATGTCTGACTCTTTGTGACCCCATGGACTACAACCCACCAGGCTCCTCTGTACATGGAATTTTCCAGGCAAGGATACTGGAGTGGGTTGCCATTTCCTCCTCCGGGGGATGTTCCTGACCCAAGAACTGAACCCTGAACAGGCGTCAAACCCACATCTCTTGAGTCTCCTGCATTGGCAGACAGATTACTTACCACTAGTGCCATCTGGGAAGCCCTTATTAGCCATCTATTTTATATAATAGTGTGTATATGTCAATCCAAGCCTCCTAATTTATCCCTCTTCCTTACCCACTAGTAACCATAAGTTTACACCATTATCATTATTATTTATTATTATTGTTATATTTGTTATGATGATCTGTGATCAGTGATCTTTGATATAAGTGTTATAATTGTTTTGGGGCACCGTAAGCCATGCCCATATAAGATAGTGAATTTAAGTGCTGTAAATTCTGACTGCTCCACTGACCTCACAGCTGCTTCACTGACTTGCTCCCTCTTCTCAGGCCTCCCTATTCCCTGAGATATGACAATATTAAAATTAGGCCAATATTAAAATTAATAACCCTACAATGACTTCTAAGTGTTCAAATGAAGAGTCCTGTGTCTTCTACTTTAAATCAAAAGATATACTTGATTAAGCTTAGTGAGGAGGGCATGCTAAAGTTGAGATGGGCAGAAAACTAGCCCTATTGTGCCAGTTAGCCAACTTTGAAAGGTTGTTGCTGAACCACAAAAGACGCCGTGATTCTGGGCCTCCAGAGGAGAAGAATTCAATCCAGGGCCAGAGATGAGGCTTGATCGCTCAGAGCTTTTGGGTAATAAAGTTTTATTAAAGTATAAAAGAGAGAAAGCTTCTGACACAGACATCAGAAGGGGGCAGAAAAAGTGCCCCCTATGCTAGTGTTAGCAAGGGAGTTATATACTTTTTAATTAGTTATTACAATGAATCAAAAGAATGTCTGGAAGTTGTAAAGATCTTACTAGACCCACTCCCATAATTTACATTTTTAAAATAACAGGATTAGCGAGAAGGTTTTCAGGAACGAGAAACTGTCCTCAAGCAGGATACATTGTTGTTATATAATCCTTAGTACAGAGTTTAAACTGAGTTGTTTGTTGTGTAATCATCAGTTCAAGGCTTAAAGATAAAAGAGTTTTATGTGACTAAGACTAAGGAATGTCTTAGAGGGGGAAAAAAAACAGTTTGTCCTTTCCTCCTCCTTGAGAATTCCTGACCCATATCTGCGCCTCCCCATATCTTCACCTCCAGGAAGGGCGGTGGTGAGGAGATACCCATCGTCCAAGGTAAGGAGCAATGGCTGCGCTTTGCTGGAGCATGCGTGAAGAGATACCTCATGCCCAAGGTAAGAGAAACCCAAGTAAGACAGTAGGTGTTGCAAGAGGGCATCAGAGGGCAAACACACTGAAACCATACTCACAGAAAACTAGTCAATCTAATCACATTAGGACCACAGCCTTGTCTAACTCAATGAAACTAAGCCATGCCCGTGGGGCAACCCAAGATGGGCGGGTCATGGTGGAGAGATCTGACAGAATGTGGTCCACTGGAGAAGGGAATGGCAAACCACTTCAGTACTCTTGCCTTGAGAACCCCATGAACAGTATGAAAAGGCAAAATGATAGGATACTGAAAGAGAAACTCCCCAGGTCAGTAGGTGCCCAATATGCTACTGGAGATCAGTGGAGAAATAACTCCAGAAAGAATGAAGGGATGGAGCCAAAGCAAAAACAATACCCAGCTGTGGATGTGACTGGTGATAGAAGCAAGGTCCGATGCTGTAAAGAGCAATATTGCATAGGAACCTGGAATGTCAGGTCCATGAATCAAGGCAAATTGGAAGTGGTCAAACAAGAGATGGCAAGAGTGAATGTCAACATTCTAGGAATCAGCGACCTGAAATGGACTGGAATGGGTGAATTTAACTCAGATGACCATTATATCTACTACTGTGGGCAGGAATCCCTTAGAAGAAATGGAGTGGCCATCATGGTCAACAAGAGTCCGAAATGCAGTACTTGGATACAATCTCATAAAAGACAGAATGATCTCTGTTCGTTTCCAAGGAAAACCATTCAATATCACAGTAATCCAAGTCTATGCCCCAACCAGTAATGCTGAAGAAGCTGAAGTGGAATGGTTCTATGAAGACCTACAAGACCTTTTAGAACTAACACCCCAAAAAGATGTCCTTTTCATTATAGGGGACTGGAATGCAAAAGTAGGAAGTCAAGAAACACCTGGAGTAACAGCAAATTTGGCCTTGGAATATGCGATGAAGCAGGGCAAAGACTAATAGAGTTTTGCCAAAAAAATGCACTGGTCATAACAAACACCCTCTTCCAACAACACAAGAGAAGACTCTACACATGTACATCACCAGATGGTGAACACCAAAATCAGATTGATTATATTCTTTGCAGCCAAAGATGGAGAAGCTCTATACAGTCAGCAAAAACCAGACCAGGAGCTGACTGTGGCTCAGACCATGAACTCCTTATTGTCAAATTCAGACTTAAATTGAAGAAAGTAGGGAAAACCACTAGACCATTCAGGTATGACCTAAATCAAATCCCTTATGATTATACAGTGGAAGTGAGAAATAGATTTAAGGGCCTAGATCTGATAGATAGAGTGCCTGATGAACTATGGAATGAGGTTTGTGACATTGTACAGGAGACAGGGATCAAGACCATCCCCTTGGAAAAGAAATGCAAAGAAGCAAAATGGCTGTTTGGGGAGGCCTTACAAATAGCTGTGAAAAGAAAAGAAGTGAAAAGCGAAAGGAGAAAAGGAAAGATATAAACATCTGAATGCAGAGTTCCAAAGAATAGCAAGAAGAGATAAGAAAGCCTTCTTCAGTGATCAATGCAAAGAAATAGAGGAAAACAACAGAATGGGAAAGACTAGGGATCTCTTCAAGAAAATCCGAGATACCAAAGGAACATATCATGCAAAGATGGGCTTGATAAAGGACAGAAATGGTATGGACCTAACAGAAGCAGAAGATATTAAGAAGAGATGGCAAAAATACACAGAAGAACTGTACAAAAAAGATCTTCACGACCCAGATAATCACGATGGTGTGATCACTAACCTAGAGCCAGACATCCTGGAATGTAGTGTCAAGTGGGCCTTAGAAAGCATCATTACGAATAAAGCTGGTGGAGGTGATGGAATTCCAGTTGAGCTATTCCAAATCCTGAAAGATGATGCTGTGAAAGTGCTGCACTCAATGTGCCAGCAAATTTGGAAAAGTCAGCAGTGGCCACAGGACTGGAAAAGGTCAGTTTTCAGTCCAATCCCAAAGAAAGGCAGTGCCAGAGAATGGTCAAACTACTGCACAATTGCACTCATCTCACACGCTAGTAAAGTAATGCTCAAAATTCTCCAAGCCAGGCTTCAGCAATATGTGAACTGTGAACTTCCTGATGTTCAAACTGGTTTTAGAAGAGGCAGAGGAACCAGAGATCAAATTGCCAACATCTGCTGGATCATGGAAAAAGCAAAAGAGTTCCAGAAAAACATCTATTTCTGCTTTATTGACTATGCCAAAGCCTTTGACTGTGTGGATCACAAGAAACTGTGGAAAATTCTGAAAGAGATGGGAATACCAGACCACCTGATCTGCCTCTTGAGAAATTTGTATGCAGGTCAGGAAGCAACAGTTAGAACTGGACATGGAACAACAGACTGGTTCCAAATAGGAAAAGGAGTACGTCAAGGCTGTATATTGTCACCCTGTTTATTTAACTTCTATGCAGAGTACATCATGAGAAACGCTGGACTGGAAGAAACACAAGCTGGAATCAAGATTGGTAGGAGCCTGTGGCGGATTCATTTCGATATTTGGCAAAACTAATACAATATTGTAAAGTTTAAAAATAAAATAAAATTTTAAAAAAATAAATAAATAAAGTGATAAGATACAGAGCAAAAAAAAAAAAGATTGCTGGGAGAAATATCAGTAACCTCAGATATGCAGATGACACCACCCTTATGGCAGAAAGAGAAGAAGAACTAAAAAGCCTCTTGATGAAAGTGAAAGTGGAGAGTGAAAAGTTGGCTTAAAGCTCAACATTCAGAAAACGAAGATCATGGCATCTGGTCCCATCACTTCATGGCAAATAGATGGGGAAACAGTGGAAACAGTGTCAGACTTTATTTTTCTGGGCTCCAAAATCACTGCAGATGGTGACTGCAGCCATGAAATTAAAAGACGCTTACTCCTTGGAAGGAAAGTTATGACCAACCTAGATAGCATATTCAAAAGCAGAGACATTACTTTGCCAACAAAGGTTCGTCTAGTGAAGGCTATGGTTTTTCCTGTGGTCATGTATGAATGTGAGAGTTGGACTGTGAAGAAGGCTGAGCACCGAAGAATTGATGCTTTTGAAGTGTGGTGTTGGAGAAGACTCTTGAGAGTCCCTTGGACTGCAAGGAGATCCAACCAGTCCATTCTGAAGATCAGCCCTGGGATTTCTTTGGAAGGAATGATGCTAAAGCTGAAACTCCAGTACTTTGGCCACCTCATGCCAAGAGTTGACTCATTGGAAAAGACTCTGATGCTGGGAGGGATTGGGGGCAGGAGTAAAGGGGGACGACAGAGGATGAGATGGCTGGATGGCATCACTGACTCGATGGACATGAATCTGAGTGAACTCTGGGAGTTGGTGATGGACAGGGAGACCTGGCGTGCTGCGATTCATGGGGTGGCAAAGAGTCGGACACGACTGAGGGACTGATCTGATCTGATCTCCTCCTTGAGAACCCCAGACCCTTCTCTCCTTGGGGACCCCCGGACTTCTTATCAACCTGCCTAGGAATTGACTCTCTCAACTTGTGAATGCAAAGGGAACTTTCTTTAAAGCAATTAGAGATGATAGTGCAGTGAACACATGAATGATAAGAAAGCAAAGCCATCTTGTTACTCAAGTGGAGAAAGTTTCAGCATTTTGGATGGAAAATCAAACCAGTCAGAACATTTCCTTAAGCCAAATTCTAATTTGAGCAAAGGGTTTCCCTGGTGGCTTGGATGGTAAAGAATCTGCCTGCAATACAGATCTGGGTTGAATTCCTGGGTCAATAAGATCCCCTGGAGAAGGGAATGGCTACCCACTTCAGTATTCTTGCCTCGGAAATCCTGTGGACAAAGGAGCCTAGAGTGCACAGTCCAAGGCTTTGCAAATAGTCAGACACGACTGAGTGACTAATACTTTCACCTTTCAATCACAGCAAGGCCCTAAATCGCTTCAATTTCTTGAAGGCTGAGAGAGGTGAGAAAGCTGCAGAAGAAAAATTGGAAGCTAGCAGTGTTTGGTTCACGGGGTTTAAAGAAAGAAACTGCTCCGTGACACAAAAGTGCGAGGTGAAGCAGCAAGCACTGATGGAGAAGCTGCAGCAAGTTATGTAGAAGATCTAGCTCAGATCATTAATGAAGGTGACTACATTAAACAACAGATTTTTCAGTGGAGACAAAGCAGCCCTTCTACTGGAAGAAAATGCCAACTGGAGCTTTCATAGTTTGAGAGAAGTCAATGCCTTTCTTCAAAGCTTCAAATGACAGGCTTACTCTCTTATTAGGGGTTAATAGAGCCAATGACTGAGTTCTAGTTGAAGATCATTTACCAATCCTAAAATCCCGAGGCCCTCAAGAATCCTAAATCTACTCTGTCTGTGCTCTCTAAATGGAACAACAAAGCCTAAATGACAGCACATCTATTTACAACATGATTTACTGTCTATTTTAAGCCTATTGATGAGAACTACTGCTCAGGGGGGAAAAAAAAATCTTTCAAAATATTACTGTTCAATGACAATGCACCTGGTCACCCAAGAACTCTGATGGAAATGTACAATAGGATTAATGTTGTTTTCATGCCGTTAACACAATATCTATTCTGCAGCCCATGAATCAAGTAATTTTGATTCTCAAGTCTTATTATTTAAGAAATACATTTTGTAAGGTGATAGTTGCCATAGATAGTGATGCCTCTGATGGATCTGGATAAAATTAATTGAAAATGTTTTGGAAAGGAGTCACCATTCTACATGGCTTCCCAGGTGGCTCGGTGGTGAAGAAACTGCCTGCCAATGCAGGAGACAAAAGAGACTCAGGAAGATCCCCTGGAGGAGCGCATGACAACTCACTCCAGTATTCTTGCCTGGAGAATCCCATGGGCAGAGGAGCCTGGTGGGCTACAATCCATAGGGTCACAGAGTCAGATACAACTGAAACGACTTAGCATGCACTCATGCATGCACCATTCTAGAAGCCATTACAAACATTTGTGATTCATGGAAAGAGGTCAAAGTAATTTCTTGAAGTGGAATTTACTCTTGGCAGGAATGCTGTGAAGATTGTTGAAATGACAACAAAGGATTCAGAGTGCTACATAATCTTAATTAATAAAACAAGGGCAAGGTTTGAGAGGATTGCTTCCAATTTTGAAAGAAGGAGAAAACCCACTTTACATTCTTTACTATTCATCATACACTTTTTATTTGTGTTATTTCTGATGGGTGCTGTAAGAAAACTATCTGTGAATTTCTCATATTTCTTTTTTTTTTTTTTAATTTCTCATATTTCTGTGTTGTTCTCTGGGTAGAAGTTTTTGTTCTGAACTATCTTTTCAAAGATTTTTGTAGAGCAAACTGCCGTAGAAGATGCAAATGCTATATCCATCTAGTGCAAAGGGCAGATTTATCTAGAATAACAAACACAGTTTCTTCCTCTAGGGCAAAAGTTGAGCAAGTTTGCTAGTTGTCCCTTTAAAAGATAGTGGTTTCCTAATATGAGAATTCCTCAGCTAGGATATAATCCCACTGCATACACGGTATCCACCTGGGCTGTTCCACCAACCCACAAGGCTTGGAGTACCAGGCAACTTATGAAAACATGAAGCTTATGCTGCCTGCTGTGTTGCGAGTAATAATATGCATTGTCTCTGACCTGGGTGTCTCGTGTCTTCTACCAGTACCCATGAAATTGGCAGTCAACTTGTCAGCTTGAGCACAAAGTCTCAGAGGCCTCACAGTTTCTGACGGCTGGAAGGCCATGTTGAATTTCCTCTTATTTTCTGTAAAGATTTCAGTTTATTAAAAGGTATGACTGGGAATTCCCTGGCAGTCCACTGGTTAGGACTCTACACATACACTGCCAAGGGTGTGGGTTTGATTGCTGGTCAGGGAACTAAGATCCCACAAGATTTGTGGTGCTGTGGCAAAAAAAAAAAAAAGATATTTTTTTAAATTAAAAAGTTGAAAAACTTAAAAAGAAAATTTTTAAATTTTTTTAATTAAAAATAAGTTTTGACTATTCATTTGAGTTTCTCCACAACATCTTACATTTTGTAGCAAAGGCCCATTCATAGCATCTTTCCCAGCATCTTGCCAAAAGTAAAAATGGAAAAATCTTATTTGTGTTTGTGTCTTCCATGCCCAACAATCAAGTTGTGTTGAATGAATGACCACATGAATGAAGGTAAAACACCAAAATTATAAAATTAAGCAAAGCCGCAACCCATTACATTTAATAAAATAATCAATAACTAATTATGAACCATTTACTCATTTCAGCATCTGCCTTACAGTGGAATAGCATTATGAGTGCATTTAATTGGACCAAAAAGAAAGCTGAGCGCTGAAGAATTGATGCTTTTGAATGGTGGTGTTGGAGAAGACTCTTGAGAGTCCCTTGGACTGCAAGGAGAAACAACCAGTCCATTCTGAAGATCAGCCCTGAGTATTCATTGGAAGGACTGATGTTGATGCTGAAACTCCAATACTTTGGCTACTGACTCATTTGAAAAGACCCTGATGTTGGAAAGATTGAAAGCAGGAGGGGAAGGGGACGACAGAGGACAAAATGTTTGGATGGCATCATCGACTCAATGGAGATGAGTTTGAGTAAACTCCGGGAGTTGGTGATGGACAGGGAGGCCTGGCGTGCTGCAGTCCATGGGGTCGCAGAGTCAGACATGACTGAGTGACTGAACTGAACTGAACTGACTGAATTTACCATATTTAACTATGTCTGTATGCTTAAAGCAAAAAATCAATCTAGCAATGTGAATAATCTTATCAACTATTCCAAGATCAAAGAATCCATACACTGGAGTGAGCCTGAGAAGGAGACATTTGAATCTATAGTCCTTCATCTGCTCCCATTCATAAAGGCAAACTCTCGTCTGTGAGTGGGATTTTTCTAGATCAAGAGAGAACTATTTAATAAAACAAAAGACCTACCAAACAATTGAGGTCCAGGGTAAGACTACAAATAGAGGCCTGTAAACCATATTAAATACTTAAAAGTTATAAATCAAGTTAACAAAGAGTTAAATAGAAAACCCTCCTCTGAACCTTGAAAATTACACCTTCACATTGATAAAAGTTAAAAAATAAATACAAGTAGAGCTATGATTTTCATATGACTTAAAGTTGACAAGACATCAAAGACAAAGGAATTTAATTATTATTATGCACATAGGGATATCCTGTTTATGGGCTGGTGGTGTGTGGATGAGTAATAAGGAAAAGACATACACAATATACAAAGTATTATGCATTTTTCTCATAAAAATATACTATTCCTTGTTTCACTAATAACAATGTTACAAACAATATTTTCACAAAATTTTTGTTTCAATATAGTTCTGCTCCAGCACAAAGTAAAATAGAAATATATGCTTCAGATACAAAAATGTAAATGAGTAAATGTGAAAAAAGGAAAGTTAGTTATTTTTATACATATTTCCAAAGTTATCTTTCTGAAATATTAAAAATATCTGTTAAAATTAAAAGACATAATATAAATTATAATTCATGACTATCTCAAGTATGAATGAAAGTGTTTAAGTAAAGCTGAAAAGGTTTGAACATTTCATTGGCAATAATTTTTAATGAAAAGACCATTCCCATTTCTAGCATTTGGCATGCACATAGCTGCCTATGTAAAGGATCACAATCCCATTTGATGCACATTTCATCTAGACCTACCTTTTACAAATTCAGCAGCAAATGAATATACAGTAATGTGTATATGTCTCTCATCTACTGTGCCAACTGTTGAAAAATAGTACACTGATTCTTAAATATTTTCAGAGCTATAAATGGGGATAGGAAGGGAAGCAAGACTATGGATGCTCAGAACCACTGGGGAAAAAACACTTTTTTTAATGCAAGCTTCCCTTGCCTCTACGCCATCAGAGAGAAAGGTGGGACCCCACCCAACCAGAATAGACATACCAAGCTCTCCCTCGCAGGCCCCAAGCCTGGGAGCCAGGGGAACGTAGGGGCGGGGCAGGTGTGGGGGCAGGGGTTCCTTTCTTCTCCCTTTAACGTCTTTGAGTCTTTGTCTTTCCTGGCCAGCTCGAGGGATTGAGTCCCAAAATGCAGAAGGTGTAATTTCGATAATTCTGCCTCCAAGCTAAATGCTCCGATGTTCAACTGGCATTGTACAATATAAGTTGAAACTCCAATACTTTGGCCACCTGATGTGAAGAGCCAACACATTAGAAAAGACCCTGATGCTGGGAAAGATTGAAGGCAGGAGGAGAAGGGGATGACAGAGGATAAGATGGTTGGATGGCATCACCAACCAGATGGACATGAGTTTAAGTAGGCTCCGGCGGTTGGTGATGGACAGAGAAGCCTGGTGTGCTACAGTTCATGGGATCGCAAAAAGTCGGACATGACTGAGAGACTGAACTGAACTAAACTGTACAATGTAAAGATGAAGGGTAAGATGCATGTAAATAATTTTAAACTTTAAGTTCTCTTACTTGGGACATCAAAATTCAAATTGAAAAACTTGGTCCCAAGTCAAAAGAGAGAGACTAGTGGAAGAAGGGGAAAAAATGTTATTGTATGTATCTTTTACACTTTTTGCAGCTTTTTATAAAAGGGACGTTTTCATTTTGCATTCAGCCCCACAAATTACATAGCCAGTCCTGGTTATGAACCATCCTGGATCAGCACTGGATCCCAAGTGACAGAAGCAGTCATATATTTTAATACATTTATTTACTTTTAAAAATACATTTCATGATATTTAGAGAGGCAGTCTAAAATATACAGCTCAGGATGCCCTTAGCCAGGTGCAAGGGCAGAGCTGAGTAAGGGCTCTTAAGCATAAACCAACCCTTATTGCTGGTACAGCAATGCCTCAGGTTTTCCAGTGCCAGAGGAAAATCTGGCTATGTTGGTTATGTTGTGGGAAGGTAGAAGAATGTACAACTTGAGACAAAATGGGAATTTACCATTTTCATTGTTCCTCTGATTTAGAACCTAATCTTCCATAAGACGGGCTTCCTTATAGAATCTTATTTGACTCCATTGGACACTGGTAAGATTTTTGAAACGTATATATATGTGTGTGTGTGTATATATATATAAAAGCACAGTCACTAAAGTTTTATAAACTTTTTTTTTTTGCTTCTATTCTTTTCAACTCTGTTTTGGACATTAATAAGTGTGGCACTTCTCAAAGGATGTATATAATGTCTTTATTCATATTCCCCATGGCCCATAAAATAGTGACTTTTATTAAATACTCAGCATTGAATATTAACTCATTGAATTAATTTTTAGTTTCTTTATTTTGGTGATTGGAATATTGATAGATTTAATTCTGAGAAGTTTTTAATTTTAAAACACATTCCCTCTGACAAGATCAATTCATATTTTTCTGAATCATTGACTTGTATATATATTACAAAGACTTGTGAATTTTATCTTTATCTCAACACCACACTGCTATCCCCATCCCCCCAAAAGTCCCAGAAAAAACAAAATCTGAAGTGGAAAAACAGCCCACTCAGAAGGCAGTTGAGTCCTTGGGTTACAAGGCTCCATGGGCAATTATTGAGCCCTGGAAAATAGACTTGACTCCCCTTGCTCTAAATTTGTCTCTAACACCTAAAGCATTACTGAAGTTAATTAAGGTTATATTGTTGGTTGCTTTTTTTAAAAAATATGTCATTGTTCTTTCCTCAACTTCTCCATCAATATAGGAGAAAAAATGTCATCTACCACTTCCTTTTCATGGCTTGAAAACATTCTCTCACTTACCCCACATGTTTCAGCCACCTTGGCCCACAGGATTGATTTCAAGTTTACCTTTTTAGGGATTTCAAGAGAATGTGTGAAAGGATCTGGTTCTACTCTTCTGGACATCTGCTCCAATTCCACACAAGCTGGACAGAGAGAGTCCCTTCCAGAAAAGTTGCTTGGAAGGGAACCTTATTTAACCTTAAAACCTTATTTTACAATACACTAATCCAGGGAGGCCTGGCGTGCTGTGATTCATGGGGTCGCAAAGAGTTGGACACGACTGAGCAACTGAACTGAACTGACTGAATCCTTGGGCAGATAGAAAGCTGTGTGCTACTTTTGACCAGGCTTTCAAGGCTTTCCCCAGCGACTGGTGCACTTGCTTCTCCTAGTTCAAAATCACATTGCTGTGCATCCTGCTTCAAGACTCAGTGGTGCATCAGCCATTGTGGTCAAAGGAACTTAGCTTCCTTCGTGAGGTCCCATCAGAGACATAATGGAAAAGCGTTTGACTGTTCAGCCATTTGCACTCCAACTTTTCACAAGCTCTTAAGGGAATTGAGAGCAAATGATGGATGACAGATTAAAGGAGACGGATGATGAGTAAATGAGAATGTCAGCTAGGTTTTCATACTCTACAGGGCATGGTAAATGTAGTGTTTTGTTTGCATTTTTTTAAGCGTATCCATCTGGTAAGGTTCAGAAGTTGATGCATGAACCTCTAGGCACCATGCTGATGTTTTTGAGGTCAGGTTGATGAAATTGAATGGGGCTTCAGATTTAGTGTTAAGAGCCATGAGGGCCAAACTTACACTCTTTAAATCTGTCACGTTTAGCAACTATCAGCAGAAAAATGAACTTTCAGTTGTCTCATTGAGACAATTAACTTGTTTTCACTGTTCCAGAATGCTTTCTTCCCTCCAACCAATCAAACCGAATCTACTCCTCAGTCTTCTCCCCACAGCTTCCCCAGAACACTGCAGCCCAGAGTTTCTTCCTCTCTTCTACATGTCCATCTTTTTTTTCCCCCCACAGTACTTAATAGAAAGTGATCTTTGATGCCTGGCTTCCATCCTTATGTTATTTAGGTTGCTTGATACTTTTAACCATTTACCTGTTTTGTGTATTCATGCTTTGTCTCCTCCACTAAATTGTTAGGTCTTCAAGGGACCTAACAAGTTCTACTTCAGCACTTCAATAGCTTATTGTTACCTGACACGCATGGATTTTAATTTATTTGTTCCATTGTTTACAGTCTTCCTCGGTGGAACGTAAGCTTTAAGGGGGCGTTGCCTTTGTCTTCATCTTTGTATCTTCAGAAGTATCAAGAAGAGTCTCTTGAACTGTTTACAGTAGCCAAGACATGGAAGCTAACTAAATGTCCATCAATGGATGTGTGAATAAAGAAGAGGTGGTACATGTATACAGTGGAATACTACTGAGCCATAAAAGACAATGAAATAATGCCATTTGCAGCAACATGGATGGGCCTAGAGGTTATCATACCAAATGAAGTAAGTTAGAGAAATGTACCAAACAATGTAACTTGTATGTAGAATCTAAAATACAACACAAATGAACTTATTTACAAAGCAGAAACAGACTCACAGACTTAGAGAATGAATTTATGGCTCCCAGAGGGGAAGGGTGTGGGGAGGAATAGTTAGGGAGTTTGGGAATGGCATATACACAATACCGTATTTAAAATGTATAACCAACAAAGACCTACTCTATAGCACAGGGAACTCTGCTCAATATTATGTGATCGCCTAAATGGGAAAATAATTTTAAAAAGAATAGATACATATATAACTGAATCACTTTGCTATACACATGAAACTAACACAACATTGTTAATCAGCTATACTTCAATAGAAAACATAAATTAAAAAAGAATAAGCACAGTTAAAGTAAATATTATAAGTAAGTCAAAATGTTTTGGTTGCCTCTTCACCTGAAAAAAAAAAATATATATATATATGTAGGAGAAAATGACTCTGTTCATAGATAACTCTCTTAATAGACTTGAAGATAATTGAACTGGTGACCACCCCACCCACCTCCCTAGGAATATCAATTCCTGTCACCAAGAGTAATTCTGTTAAAATTTGCTAAGCACCTGCTCCACTCACAAGTAAATTTCAGTTCTTTAGCCAATCAAGTAATGAGAATAGAGGAGACAATATGAGAGGAATTCACAAAGTGGACCAATCAATGTTGTTAAATCTTCCATCTTGAGTTTAAACCTATTTGTCCATCCTAAAACCATTAGTAAGAGATTGTTTCTTCACTTCTCTTTGGAGCTGTAGTTCGGTATTAAGTATTAGAGGATGTAAGATTTATTTCTTTTTGATGAGATAGCTCCTTAAAAAATTGTAGATGTGTGAAAAATGAGATTTGAGAACCTAAAGGTCCCCACAAATTTAGGAAAAGATTCATCGATCTATAGCATTGCTAACAAAGAGTCATTGAAACCAGGTTTTAACTTGTTCAGTCCATCAATAATTCACTTCACCGAACACACTTTTGCAAGCCAAGCAACCATATCAGCAACTCTCTTCTGAAAGTCAGACAGTCAAGGGCAAACTCACTCCAGTAAACAAAGGTCTGAGTGCCAAGAAGTCAACAATAAGTCATCAGTAAGTCTCACCCACATAAATATGCTTCCATCGATGATATCAGCCTATTGTGTTTCTGGAAGTCCATCAATCTCTGAACCCCATGCCTCTCAAAACCCATATGAGACAAGCAGTCTGCTAAGTGAGATCTCATCATCCTTTGACCTAGTGTTAATACAGGCATAATAATAATGATTTAACATGCACTATTATTTCATCTGAAGCTAATAACCACATCCCTTCAAGAAAGGAAAAATTAGAACATTAAAAAAACAAACATTTATTGAGGACTTTCTGATTTGAGCCACCATCTTCAGCACTTTGGCTTTTTTTTTTTAAGCCTCACAACTGGGAACTTCCCTAGTGGCTCAGTGGTTAAGAATCTATCTGCCAATGCAGGGGACACACAGGTTCAATCCCTGGTTTGGGAAGATACCACGTGCTGTGGAACATGCCCCACAACCACTGAGCTCACACTCTAGAGCGCGAGCTCTGCAACAAGAGAAGCCACCACAGAGAGAAGCCCACTCACCGCAGCTAGAGAAAGCCCATATGCAGCAGCAAAAGCCCAGCACAACCACCAAATAAATAAATTTTTTTAAAAGGCCTCATGATTGCCTTATGAAATAGCTATAGTCTTTTCATTTTACAGTTAAATATATAAAGCTCAGAAAAATTAGCTCCAGGACTGACACTTGGGCCTTTTAATGGTCAAGTCATGGTCCTTTCTCTCCAGCAGAGTGAGTGATGTGATGGAGGCTCCATCAGCAGGACCCGGCAGGCAGGAGCTGGAAGCTTGGGTTTCTGTGTTTCTCTGCATTTTCTCACATAATGCTAGCTAACAGGCTGTGTTTTCTTCTACATCGAAAAAAAAAAAAAACAAACTAATTTGCTTTTCTTATATTTGTAAAATTGAAGATGATTTTCAAAATCTTATATGAGACCTCTGTACTCTTAGAGTCTGAAACAAAGTAAAATAATGAATCTTGATGGAGAGCATTTAAGGAAAGCATTTGTTTTTGATATTTTAAAAAATTATCCTGGGCTTACCAGTCAGGAGTTTCCATAGAGACCATCCTCTTTGTTATTGGAGGAAGCAGTACATCTTCTTCTACTTTAAATTTTCAACTGTGATTTGATTGAAATTTTTAGTAGTTTAATTTGAAAATTTTCAAATTGACATGAAGGTAAGGAGAATAAAATAGTGAATCATCCAGCTTCAGTAATTACTAAATACCAACTCAGGGCCATCCTTACATGGATGCTTCATAATTTTTAAGAAGTCCCTTTTGGTATAACAAATAGTGACCTTCCAAAAATAAACTATACAACTTCTGCACTTTTGTGAAGGTTCTTGATAAAACATGACGTTTTTTGGAAATCATCCAAACTTTTACATATACTTTTATATGCTGTGCTGTGCTTGGTCACTCAGTAGTGTCCAACTCTTTGCAGCCCCACAGACTGTAGCCCACCAGACTCCTCTGTCCATGGGGATTCTCCAGGCAAAAATACTGGAGTGGGTTGCCATGCCCTCCTCCAGGGGATCTTCCCAACCCAGGGATCAAACCCAGGTCTCCCAGATTGCAAGAAGATTCTTTACCAGTTGAGCCACCAAGGAGGCCCAAGAATACTGAAGCAGGTAGCCTATCCCTTCTCCAGGGGAACCTCCTGACCCAAGAGTTGAACCGGGGTCTCCTGCATTACAGGTAAATTCTTTATCAGCTGAGCTACGAGGGAACCCTATGTACATACGTACATGTATTGAAGAGTCCATATATACTATCACTGCTGAAAAGACATAAAAAGGCTTCAAAATAAAAATTTTGTTCCCAAATTGCTTTTCTTTCTCCAAAAAAAATCTCATTTGCAGACTACGTACATTCCAATACAGATGAGAAAATTTTAAAATAAGATTAAAACCTTTTGGGCAACAAATAGATTTATTACTTTTTGCATATTTTTAATTGTTATTTTCTTCACTAGGCCTAGATCTAGAAGAAGCTGCTATTCCTGTTGCAACATCAAAGCCATTAGGAAATTGAGCCCAGGCTATGAGGTTTTGAACTGTGTTTTAGTAGCATTTACCTCTGTTTTTGTTCTCACTCTCCTATAATTATAGTCATTAAAAACAAAAACAAAACAAAAAATGATGGACTTCCTAGCAGTCCAGTGGTTAAGATTTTGCCTTCCAATGCAGGGGCTGTGGGTTCAATCCTTGGTTGTAGGGCTAAGATCCCACATGTCTCATGGCCACAAAACCAAAACATAAAACAAAAGCCATATGGTAACAAATTCAATAAAGGCTTTAAAATTGGTCCACATCAAATAAAAGTCTTTAAAAAACCAAACATAACATTTATCAGACATATCTATCATACATGAATTTCTAAATGAATTACCAATAATTTCAATGACAGCCCTATCCATTATCCATGTTCCTGCGTGTGTGCTCAGTCCCTTCAGTCATGTCTGACTCTTTGTGACCCCAGGGATGGGGGAGCCTGGTGGGCTGCCATCTATAGGGTCGCACAGAGTCGGACATGACTGAAGCGACTTAGCAGCAGCAGCAGCAGCAGACTGTAGTCCGCCAGGCTCTCCTGTCCACAGGATTTTTCAGGCAGGAATACTGGAGTAGGTTGTCATTTCTACCTCCAGGAGATCTTCCCCACCCAGGGAACGAACCTGAGTCTCCTGCATCTTCTGCTTTGCAGGCAGTTTCTTTTCCACTGAGCCACCTGGGAAGCCCCTTCTATGTTCCTACTTTTATTTATATCTTGTTTTGGAGCTGTGTTTTATTCCTTGCTCTTAGCAGAAATAAATGCATCCTTAATAATAATACAGGGTTAGACCTTAAATTGAGTCTAGTAAATCACTTTTAACTTTTTATTTTGAAATAATTTTCTGTTCACAGGAAGTTGCAGGAAGGTTGTACAGGGAATTCTCACATACCCTTAGCCCAGTTCTTTCAGCATGAAAATGGCACGATCTAGGAAGCTTACTCAGATTTCACACGTTTTACAGGCACTCAGGCACTCATTTGCATGCATGTAGGTCTCCCTCCACACAAGTGTATCTATTTGTTCTGTGTAATTTTATCACATATATAGATTTATATAACCATAAACATAAATGAAGATACAGAACTATTCTCTTTTCAAACATCCTCTGTATTAACACTTTACAGCTAGCTCTATACCCTTCCATTCCTAAACTTTGTCAACCATCTCTATACAGATAGTCTAGAATTTTTGTTATTTCAGGAATATTTCATAAATGCCATCATACAAAGCAGCATTTTGAGATAAGTGTTTTATACTCAGCCTGATTCCCTTAAGATAGACAATGATTTTTGCCTGTATCAATAGTTTTACCGCAGGATGGCCATACTAATATGCACATGTCACAGAGTTTTTTCACCATTCACTTGTTGAAGTATGTTTGGGTTGTTTCCAGTTTGAGGCTATAACCAATAAGGCTTCTGTGAACATTCATGCACAGGTCTTTGTGTGAAAATGAGTTTTTATTTCTCTGGGATAAATGCCCAAGGCTACAATGGCTAAATTGTAGAGTCAGTGTGTGCTGAGTTTTTAAAGAAACTGCCAAACTGTTTCCTTGAGTGACTGTGACATTTTCATTCCCACCAGCAATGTGTAAGCAATCTGCTTTCTCTGTATTCCCACCAGCATTTGGTATTGTCACTATTTCTTATTTTAATGGCTGATAGGCATATAGTGATATCTGTGGTTTTCGTTTTCATTTCCCTAACAGCCAATAATGTTGAACATCTTTTCATGTGCTTTTTTTACCATCTGTAGCCCTTTTTTGAAATGTCTGCTCATGTCTTTTGTTCAATCTCTAGTTGACTATTCATGATATTACTTTTGAGTTTCGGGACTGCTTTATGTTTTTTCTTTTTTTAAGATATGAGGCTTTTATTGGATAAGCGGTTTGTGAACGTTTTCTCTCAATAAACAGCTTTATCTTCTTATCTTCCTCACCGGGTCTTTCACAGAGTTAAAGTTCTTAATTTTGGTGAGGTCAAATTTACCAACTTCACTTGTCCATGGATTGTGCTTTTGCTGTGTCTATGCTCCTGTGCTGTCGTTCAGGTCATGTCCTTCTCTTTGCAACCCCATGAATTTGTAGCCTGTGAAGCTCCTCCATCCATGGGATTTTCCAGGTAAGAATACTGGAGTGGGTTGCCATTTCCTCCTCCAGGGGATATTCCCAACCCAGGGATTGAACTCTCGTTTCCAGGGTCTCCTGAATTGGCAGATGGATTGTTTACCACTGAATCACCTGGGAAGCCCATGCTTTTGATGTCAAGTCTTCATGTAGCTCTAGGTGCCAAAGAGTTTCTTCTGTGTTTTCTTTTTTTAATTGTAATATTTTTACCTTTTATATTGAAGTCCCTGTGACCTATATTGAGTTCATTCTATATAAGGTGTAAAGTTTAGGTTAGGTTTACTTACAACTTTTTCTTTAATCCTCATAGAAAATACCAATTTTAAAAAGTCAGGAATGTATGTCTAGAGTTGGAAAGTAGAAACTAAAGTGAAATTCTCAAAAACTTGGTGCTTTTGTTGGTATCTAGAGACAAAGGAAACATATCATAGTTTTCAATGGATAAAACAAATCTAGTTGTTTTACTGCTTTCTGGTCATAGCCCCAATAGCATCTAGACATAAGGAGAAATACTTAAAGGGATTGCTAGTTAAACATTTAATCTGCTAGTCAGATCAGATCAGTTGCTCAGTCGTGTCCGACTCTTCGCGACCCCATGAATCACAGCACGCCAGGCCTCCCTGTCCATCACCAACTCCTGGAGTTCACTGAGATTCACATCCATTGAGTCAGTGATGCCATCCAGCCATCTCATCCTCTGTCGTCCCCTTCTCCTCCTGCCCCCAATCCCTCCCAGCATCAGAGTCTTGTCCAATGAGTCAACTCTTCGCATGAGGTGGCCAAAGTACTGGAGTTTCAGCTTTAGCATCATTCCTTCCAAAGAAATCCCAGGGCTGATCACAATCTAGTCACAATCTTATCTAACCTGACGATTGGAAATGCTAGCAGTTTAAAAAGCTTATTTCTTAGAAAACTGTTTTCCAGTTTCCCATTCTTGATGGCAAACCAAGTAGCTCTTATTCCAATTTGTAACTCTAGGGATGTTATCTGAAATTCTGGATATTAAACCAGAGACTTAATTATAATCTTCTTATACACAGGGGGTATTCATAACAAGCCAAGGTCAATGCCATTGACCTTTTGTGAAGTCTTTTTGGCTTCCTTCATGTAAACAATAGTTGAATTATACGGACTGTCCCCCTGATAAAACACTAATGATCCTTAACGAAGCAGGACCCTGCTGGAGAAAGAGTGAAGGCACTCAGGGAAAGCGTACAAGCACAAGTTTTACTTTTATGACAATCTCAGACAGCTAAGAAGCATTTAGTGAAATATTCTGGTTCAGTCCAAAGTGCCTTGTAAAACTGGGGTGAAAGCAAGTTAACCACATGGAGTCACAGCTGATGTTCCCCTGGTGATGTTTCAACCATGAAAGAAGGGAAAACAAGGCAAAGAAACCCAAAGCAGAGACAAGAGAATATTTCTCTCGAAAAATAAATAGCACCAAGAAATGAAGAGGAAAATCATTTCTCATTAGGTGAGAGATGGCATTCAGTAGTATCTTTTCTGGCTCACGTTTGAGAATTTCAAGGATTGCTCTTGCTTATAAAAGAACATAAGAAATATGTCTGTGGGCTTCTCTGGTGGCTCAGTGGTAAAGAATCCATCTGCTAATACAAGGGATGCAGGTTTGATCCCTGGCCTGGGAAGATGCCACATGCTGTGGAACAAGCCCATGCATCACAACTACTGAAGCCTGAGCACGCGAGAACCTGTGCTTGAAAACAGGAGAAACCATCACAATGAGAAGTCCGTGCACAACTAGAGAGGAACCGTCACTTGCTGCAACTAGAGAAAGCCTGCACAGTGACGAAGACCTAGTGCAACCAAAAATAAAGAAATAAAATTATTTTTTTAAAAAAGAAATACGTTTGGAGCACGAAGCTTCATGTTTAAAATAACAGCAGCAACAACAACAATAATAATAAAAAAGCTGTTCTGTTTCAAAAGTCTATTTAACCCTTAGCTGGTGGTTCAGATGGTAAAGAATCTACCTGTAATGCAGGAGACCCAGTTTTGATTCCTGGGTCAGGAAGATCCCCATGGAGAAGGAAAAGGCAACCCACTCCAGTATTCTTGCTTGGAGAATTCCATGGAGAGAGGAGCCTGGTGGGCTACAGTGCATAGGGTTGCAAACAGCTGGACACAACTGAAGAACTAACAGCTACAACTGAGTTTTTAAAACATGAGCCCAAGTCTCAGGAATGCAGGTTACAGTTTGAATTGCACTATCTCATTCATAGAGGACATCGCTCCAGCAATTTAAATCCGGCCTAAATAAAACTACCGTAGAACACTACCAGGTTAGCTTTTGATTCAAATGAAGGATAAATAAGAAAATAAAATACTAAAACCCTGTGAAGTGTTTTGAAAATGCCTTTCCTATTATTAACAGAGCTAGTCTCCAAATGTTACATGATTATGGACCAAAAATCATGAAATGGGGGGATAGGAGATGAGTCATTTGAGTCACTAGTAAATGTGATTATACCACGGTATAAATGAATGCTATCCACTCTCTCAAGTAAATGATATCTATCCATTTCAGTCAATAAACATAAATAAGCATGATTTGGTCATGGTTTTTCTACTATTTTCTTACTCCTCAAAGAGAGTGCTCAAACCAAATGCCCAAAATTATCTACTGTGGTAGATTAAATTTTCTAAAATGGACAAAACAGTATTTTCTATTCTGTATTCCTTTTTATACCTGAACTCTGATATCAAAAGTTGGGGCCTGCTGACTTTAAAAGAAATGCACAACATGAGAATTGTGAGTTTTATTGGGGGCAAAATGAAGACTATAGCCCACAAGAACTGGGCTCGTAATATAATCTCTTGAAAATATCTGACTAGCCGAAGACCTGTTCTGCCAGCTTTTCCCAGGGCACAGAGTGTCTCATTCCTGATCTCCACTCTGTACTCCTTAGAGGCAGTGTTGAAGGTCAGCAGCTGGAGCAGCTCATGATTTAATTCTTGTTGAGTTAGATGGCAAGTACTCGTGGCAAGTGCCATTTTGTAGTTGACAGCTCTATGTTCCCTCCTCTTGAAACTGGATGCAATATGATTGTGGGGTAGTTCTGATGCTGTGTGACCTCCAGGGCTGGTTCACAGAAGGCAAGCAATGAGGCTCTTGATTTGTTAGAGTTCTCATTATTGTCACTTTTAGCAGCCCTGTCTATAGCTGACTGTCCTGAGCCACCATGATGTAAGGAAGCCTGACCTAACTTGCACTGGAAGATCGCATGGATTTGGCCCATGTGATGTGGATCAATGACACCCAGGAAAAGATGTGCCTGGTCAATCTTCAACTTCTTTAGCATCCTTCATTCCTGTTCTGACAGCTCCAGCCAATCTCTGTCTACAATCACATAAGAGATTCCCAAGCCAGAGCCACCCAACCAAGCTCTCTTCAAATTCCTGACCCACAGAAATCATCAGATACTGTAAATATATAGTATTACTTTCAGTCACCACATCTGGGGATGATTTATAAAAACCTGGCATGCTGCAGTCCATGGGGTTGCAAAGAGTCGGACATGACTGAGCGACTGAACGACAACAACAACATTACCTAGAAATGGAAAAATGAGAGCACTGACCTGTTAGTTTAATCAAGTGATCTGTTAATTTGGTTAAGGAGAAGCATTGAGCAGCTATGTTGCAAAAGATCATGAATAACTTAGGTTTTATCAGAGCTGTCAGTTCATTTCTCTGACATTTTATTAAAACTCCACCCTTCTTCACTTTGCTAATATTGTTACACTATTCTTCTGTGAGAGGAATGAGGACTTACAATTTTTCTCTCTACAATACCTTCTTCTCCCTTTTCAACTACATGAATTGTTTCATTCTTCAAGACTCATCTCAAGTCCCTTTTATCTTAGCCCTCTGGGACATTTTCAAACTTCTCTACACTGTTGACAACATTTACTTGTTATTGTATGGACACACATATGAGTCCATATATCCCCCTCAAGTAGATATTTTAATGTCAAGAACATTTCAGTTTTTATACCATTACATCCCATTGAACTGTAGCAAAGTGTTTTACAAAATTGCATGGTTAATTCATTGGATTACACCCTTTTGATAGCTGTTATATTGTGACATAATAAGAAATATATATTTCGCCTTTGTTCCCATTCCTAGCCCAGAGTTACCAAAATCCTTGGAATTTCCTGTGGTGAAAGCCAAAAGGTATCTTTTGTTATGTTAATGAGACATCTTTTGGAAAGTGCCTAAGGTTTTAGGTTGGTTGCCTGTGGAGCCAACTCTGTGTTTTGAGGGTTGAAACATTCAGTCCCATTCAATGACTTCCTGAGAATAGAGAGGAATTTGGAGATTGAGTTCAACCACCACTAGTCAATGATTTAATCAATCAAGCCTGCATATAGAAGCTTTCATAAAACCCCAAAAAGACAGGGCCCAGAGAGCTTTTAGGTTGGCAGACATGTGGAGAAACTAGAAGAGAAGCATACTGTGAAGAGGGTGTCTCTTCCATCTGATTGTTCTTGAGTTACATCCTTTTGTATCAAACCAGGAATCTAGTAGGTAAAATGTTTCTCTAGGTTCTGTAAGCCACTCCACCAAATTAACTGAACCCAAAGAAGGGTTGTGAAAACCTCTGAGAGGTCAGAAGCACAGGTGACCACCTGGACTTGTGAATAGCCTCTGAAGCGAGGAAGGGGTTGCAGTCTTATAGGACTGCACCCTCAACCTCTGCAATTTGGCACTATCTCCAAGTAGACAGTGTCAGAACTGAGTTGAGTAATAGGACACTCAGCTGGTGTCAAGAGATTTGCTTGGTGGTATAGAAAACATCAGAATTGGTGTCAGAATCATAATCACCAATTGCTTTTTTTTAAACATCAAAATGGATGATCACGAATCGTTGATCCAGTCATTTGAAAAGACAGATTTTTATGCATAAACCTATCTGTTTGTAAAGTCAATATAGCACATTAAAAAGTTATGATTTAAGTGAGATTGTCATTTTGGTAAAAAGAAAATAATTAGTATTTAAATGATTCCTGAGTTTTTGTCTCATAAATATGCAAATAATTATAATGAAAGTAATCATCAAAAGTTATATGTATTGTCAAGTCTACTATACAACTGGTTAAGACACTCAATTGTGATCTAATAAAAAAAGATCTATGAATGTATTTTCTCCTTTTCAAAGTTCTTATTACTAAAATAATTCTGACCATCAAAGATTTATCTCATTTAGGTTATGGATGGCAGGAAAATTAAAATTCAATTTAAATCTGTTGCAGAAAATTCACTTGTTTATTTTGAGTAAGTACACAAAATTAATACATTATTTTTCTTTTTTGTTTTTATTTATTTATAACATTTTTATTATAGTTGATTTACAATACTGTGTTAGTTTCAGGTCATACATTATTTTTCATATGACTTTCTTGACTAGGCAAGGTAAAAATCAAGCATGCTGGATTTTGCTCTGTAAGATATAGCTTCAAATCCATACAGTTAATTTTGAAAAACAAACAAACAAAAAGCAATCCCTTGAACTGGTTACTTGTCAATCTGTGGACAAAAGCACCTATGACTGCCTGGATTTTTCACTTCTCAACTAATTTTGTATTGTTTGGTCCCATCTAAGACTGAGTCTCATAAAAGCAAGTTTGAAAAGTCCTCAGCTAACATTCACAGAGTTCAACTAGGGGCCCGGCGCAGCACGGCAACCACACAAGAAGACCTTCATGACTCAAGTCTCCTAGACAGGATACCTCCCTGTATTGTGAGCCTGGAGTCCTCTGGGGTGGGGCAAAAGGCAAAGAGAATCCATGATCCAGATGGAAAGCAAAAGTCAGTGACCAGGAGAAAGAAAGTCCTCAGGGCAAAGGCTTAGTCACACTCAAAGTCAACAGTCTAGGAACCAAGGTCATATTAAAAAAAAAAAAAAAAAGTGAGCAGTAATAGAAAGTGACAACTGTCCCACTACTTTGGTCTTTTCTTCCACTGGAATCCATGTGATATTTAACTAAGTTGCTTATTACAGCTATTTATAGAGTCCGTTTTAAAGAAATGCCTGAGTTTACTTGCATATAAATAAATACACAGTCAAAATCACTTAAATAAAAATTTAAAACAAGAATCAAAGAATTCATACTTTCATCTCATGCTTGTATAGTCTTTCATTAATTGGAGTGTTGGCAATGATGTTGAAAAAGCTGTGTGACCACCCAGAACCAGAAATATCAACGCAATTTGGCCTTTTTTCCTTTCAGTTAATTTATCAAGTATCAGTTTGTAGTCACCAATCTCATCTGCTCACCAAAGGCCTCTGAGTTCCAATTCAAAACAGAGGCAGAATTAATATATCAGTAATTTTTATCAATACTTGACAGATGGCCTAAAATGTGTAGATTATTTCCTCCTCTATTCCTGACCCAGGGATTGAACCTGTATCTGCTGCATTGGCAGTCAGATTCTTTACCACTGATGCCACATGGGAAGTCCTGTAGATTGTCCTATAAGATCTGAAATGGTAGCTCATACCTTCCATACCTCTACAAGTCAAAGAAGTGTGGCACTGCAAAGATAACTGAATGATTCAGTGCTTACTTCCAGGAAAGGACCTCATTGAGCACCTAGTTCAGATTAATGAAACTGAGAGAAATTGAATTAAGTCAAATTGAATCATATTAAAGACACCAACAAGAAATGGTGTACCATAGATTACCACTGCCTATCAGCAAATAAATGTAGGTTGCAATGTCAACATAGTATTATTATTCAAAACCACCCAGCAAAGCAACATTCCAAGGGTACCAGTGAGACAATGGGAATATTGTTCACCCAAAAGTGGTTCTCCCAAAAATGTTTTAAATCCTTATCATTAATATATCAGTCAGGATACTTTCCCTTCTAAGTACCAATAGACTTGAATCAACCTAGCTCAAGACCAATCTCCACTCTCACCAAAGGCAGGGGAGAAATTGATGGGAAGCCTAGTCATCCTTATTCACCTACTCAACCCTGGCACAGAGTGGGAGAAGTGTGCTTCCACCTAAGAAAAAATTATGTAAATAATGTATACATACAATGCGCACACACACACAAACACACACACACACACACACCATTTGAGCTGGGCTATGCTGTGTTTAGGTGCTCAATCATGTCTGACTCTTTGTGACCCCATGGACTGTAGCCCGCCAGACTCCTCTGTCCTTGGGATTCTCCAGGCAAGAATACTGGAGTGGGTTGCCATGCATTAGTTAAATCTAATGGACTGCAAGAAGATCAAACCAGTCAATTCTAAAGGAAAGCAACTCTGAATATTCACTGGGAGGACTGACACTGACGCTGAAGCTCCAATCCTTTGGCCACCTGATTCAAAGAGTTGACTCATTGGAAAAGATCCTAAAGCTGGGAAAAACTGAAGGCAAAAGGAGAAGAGGGTGGCAGAGGATGAGATGTTTAGATAGTATCACTGACTCAATGTGCATGAATTAGAGCAAACTCTAGGAGATGGTCAGAGAAGGCAATAGCAACCCACTCTAGTACTCTTGCCTGGAAAATCCCATGGACGGAGGAGCCTGGTGGGCTGCAGTCCATGGGGTCGCTAAGAGTCGGACATGACTGAGCAACTTCACCTTCACTTTTCACTTTCATGTATTGGAGAAGGAAACGGCAACCCACTCCAGTGTTCTTGCCTGGAGAATCCCAGGGACAGGGGAGCCTGGTGGGCTGCCGTCTATGGGGTCGCACAGAGTCGGACACGACTGAAGTGACTTAGTAGCAACTTAGCAGGTAGGAGATGGTGGAGGAGACAGGAGCCTGGCCTGCTACAGTTCATGGGCTCACAAAGAGTAGGACATGACTTAGGGACTGAACAATAACAACAGTTTCAGGTATGGGTAGATTGCTTGAAACGAGTCAGAGTGGCAAAGCTGTCTCTCCATCTCTTAGTTCTTCTTTCTGTTTGCTGACTTTAGTGTTTCCCATTGCATAGAAGCTTCTTCCATGGGGCCAAAATGATTGCCTAGGTACACCATGTTCATATGTACTTGTTTTAGCAACCCCAGCAAAAAACAATACTCTCCCTCCATCTCTATGTTGAGTCCAAGAAAGGACTCTGAACTTAGATGGCTCAAGCACAGAAGCCTTGAGCTAATCTCTATGACCAAAGAGATGAAGCATCAGCCCATGTGGCTCACATATCCATACCTGGCATCAAGTGGGATAAGTGTGCTTTCAATTCTTGTGACCCCATGAACTGTAACCCACCAGGCTCCTCTGTCCATGGGATTTTCCAGGCAAGAATACTGGAGTGGGTTGCCATTTCTTTCTCCTCCCCAAATGGGGGTGGGGTGGGGTATTTAAACACACACAGAGCATTTGTCTATCGTGATTAGTTCTTTTCACCTTTGAAATAATTATTAATGCTCTCCCTAGGTGTTTTTTAAGATACAGCAAACAAACATTGTTTGTGCTCAATCGCTCAGTTGTGTCCAACTCTTTGCAACCCCATGGTATATAGCCTGCCAGGCTCTTCTGTCCAAAGAATTTTCCAGTCAAGATACTTGAATGAGTTGCCATTTCAGGGACTGAGCTTGTGTCTCCTGTGTTTCCTGCATTGGCAGGCGAATTCTTTACTACTGAGCCACCGGGGAAGACCCTAAAGAAACACTACTGGTTTGTGTATTGTTAATTTTGAAATCCTTTAGCATGAATGGATTTACTGAATGTTTTATTCTGGAAGGGTGATGAGGAAATATGACACCACTGGGCACTGGTACTAGAAACCAATTAAGAGGCCAAGAATGGGGGCTGAGGGTGAGGCAGATGAGTGTGGTGCCAAGGATAAACTTTACCATTTCTGCAGTTTTGCCTCTAGCAAAATTTTGCCATTCAGCTAGAGAAAGACAATTCAAAGAAGCAACTCTTAGCAATATAAACAACGAGTTGCAAACTTTTTCAACACCAAAATAAACAAAGAAGTGTTGGGACATGTAGATTAAGAATGCAAAGGAAAATGCTGACACTGAAATGCTCAGAGACTGTGCATGTGAGAACTTCTAAAATCCTATCCAGACATTGAATCTTCTTGATTATTCAAAAGTGGCGTGATGATTGTTTACCCTTTTCTCTCAAGTAAAAATCACAGTTTAGAACCTGAGAGCAATTAATTTGTCCAATAAATGTAGCATGCAATACTGACCAAGTAGTGAGAACTTTTGCTTGAGTTCTCTAGCAAGCAACTTACAAACAAATGCATGTCAGGTTTCCTGATGGTTCCTGCAATCTTAGGCTCATGGAGCAGCTCCTGAGCAGAACTGCATTCAAGCCATTCTTCCATATTAGCTTTTATTTAAAAACAAACAAAGCCATCTCAAATGGAAGATTCTACAGCCTCTTTAAAATTCATAACTACAGAAGTAAAACAGACATAGGGAAGGAAAATGATTAACTAAGAATCATAAATATCGCCAGGGTGGTTGACCAGCATGCACATAATTTTCTGGTGGAACTTGGCTTTGGAGTGAGACAGGCCTAATTTAAACCTTATTTCCATCAAATATTAGTTGTGTGATCTTAAGCAATACAGTTAAATGATCCTTCAGTACCAGTTAGTAAATGGAGTTAAAACCTTCTTCATAAGATTTGCATGAATAACAGATTAAATATGATACCATGTAAAGCAGTACCTGACATGTAGTAGATGTTCATGGGGAAAAAAAAAAAAAAAACTGCATTATTACCAATAAAATCATCTCAAATATCTCCCTGGGACTTCAGTGGGCTTTTGGAGAATCCAGTAACTGTAGAGAAACCACCATCAGGTATAATCCAACCAGCCAAGATCTCAAAGAGGGCATACTATTCCTTATCAGCAAATGTCAGATCTACATGGATAAGTTTCATCTGTAGGACTTGTAAACAGTTCGGATAAGTGAGAGATTCTTATGAATTTCACTTGCCACCAATCACCTCCTCATATACGGGAGTTCTGGGGGGGTTTTTTAGGCCACACTCTGTGTTCTGAGAAAGATGACTTCAGTGTGTGTGCTCTAAAAATCAGAAAGACTTAATCTCTTCCGCCACTATCCCCCAAAAGCATTATGTGCCAAGTAAAGATACCATAAATAACAAACTACTTCCAGGATATTTTAAGGACCCCTTAGCCATAATGCAGTTCTATTCAGCATAAAAGAGGGTAAGCTGATGACAATTTTGATTAGGTAATACTTCTAATTGCTTTAATGATCATGCAAAGCTTGGTTCCATTAGCTAGCCCTACAACAATTATATCTTCCAGTCTAATAGCAGAGTGACAGGGAAGCATTTAAAACTAGACTTATGGCCTTAGTTTTTAGTGCATTCAGAATGGTGGACTCTTGGCTCAGACACTATTTCACTCCCTGTTACAAAGGCCTACCATTGAGGCTTAATATTTTTCAGGGTAGTGGAACACACATACACACACACAGACAAGCAGGCACCAAATATTAAACCCTGTTCGTATTTAATTTTGCCAACTTCGAGGTTCTAATCAATTTATCTCTGTTCTCTTCCACTGTCCTGTAAAACCCTTCTTTAAAGTATTTGATTTAATGTATGAAAACAAAAGAGGCCGCCAGCACACAGAGTTCCAATAGTGCGATTATGGAGAGTAGGTTGTAACACAGTGGTGAAGAAAGGTCTTCAAACTTAAAGTTTCATCTCCTCAATATTTTAGAATTCAAGAGAATAATGCTCCAGCAATTAGGCTTCTCCCCACCCCCACCCCCAAGTACAAGGTCAGTTTGACACTCTGAGTGGTTAAATCATCCTTGGCAAAGAGTCTGAACTTGGCAGAAGCTCCATAATGAGAAATCCAGATGACTGGTATCATTTGTAATGTGAGTGCCCCGCACTTAATCCAGCACTCGTTTGTTTTTGTAAGGAATAGCTATGACTTAAAAGAAGTCATTAGGGATGTTTAAGATTTTAACTGCTTTGACATTAGATGTGGTCCTCACCTTTAATGGCACCTTTTAGCATTAAAAAGCAGTCTAGCCTTCTTATGTCAGCTTCTTCTGCTGCACAGAACCAAAAGGAGTCCATCAGCTTCTTGCTCTGATCATGAAAAATGCAGAACTTTCTCTAAAGCATAGGCTGGATTTCATTGAGGAAAACATAAAATCAAGCTTGGTGGCTCACTCTACCCTACCTTTTCTGGATTTTCAACAATTGCTTAAAAGAAGCTGCAGAAAAAATATAGTTTTTCAAAAGACTAAACTAAATATCAGATTGAGATTCCAAGACCCTCAAGCAATTTGCCTGCAGGTCAAAAGACACACAAAAATAATATTGTCAAAGATCTCATAACCAGCCTATATGTAATAGATCATTGGGTTAACTCCCAGGACCATATGACTCTAAAGTTTGAGCTTTAATACATTCTCCTATACCCATTTGCATTAGCGCTTGTCAGTTGAGAGGGGACAAGCAAACCAGCATTTTTTTTCCTGAGTTCATCATTATATGAAAATTCTCCAGTGAGTTCCAAGAAAATACCACTTTAATCTTAATCCTCCAAATTTTCTCAACAAGCAACAGAGAAATATTAATATAACAAAGCATACAAGGTGATATTTCATAATATATTAAGAATATTTCATAAGCAGAATATAATTTTTGGAATGTACTAAAATATTTCATAAATAGAATATATTTACATGCAATATATTAATAATATATCACAAATATAGCATAATTTTTATTTTTCATTTTATTTTGGTTGCCAAAATGGTTATCAGAAGACCAAGCAATCTTAGACTCAACTTTGCCACTTATAAGGGAGGAAAAACTTTTCCTCCATCCTCTTGGAGCCTGTCACTGGGATCTGTAAATTAAACTCATAGCAACAGATTAACAGGAGAAAAGATATATGTTTATTTATTGGTATTAATATTTTTAATACATGCACATGACTTCACACAAAAGTGGAAACTCACAGAAGTGGTTAGACCTGAAAGTTTATATACCATTTTAATAAAGGGTAATAAATTGTGGAGAAGTAACTAGACGAATAGAAGGGGTTTGGGGGGTTTCAGGAGCAGTAAATTGTGGAAAGGTAAATATACGGGGAAACTAATGGAAAATAAGAGTTATTTTAGTAAGGTTTATTTGTGTAGACTAATCTCAGTGCTGATTTTCCATTGTCTTCATGACCATAAAATTATTCTGGAGAGGGGATTTATGGCAGTCCTCATTTCTCAGAAGTTTCTGCTTTTAGTCAGATAAGGGAAACTCCAGTAAGTCTTCCTCATGCATCAGCTGATTCTCAATTGCCTTCAGCTCAAAACAATCCGTAGGCCAAAGTAACATATTCTGGGATGGTATACTCCAATTCCCTTCACTACCAAATTCCTCAGGGTATTTGTTAATCCCCTCATTTTTCTGGGATTCCATTTCCACCCAGGTAAGACAAAGAAATTGGAATAGATTTCTAAATTTTATTAATTCTCTGATATGCTATGGGTTTTTTTTTTTGTTTGTTTCTGCATTTCTGCAACTCATTGTGAGTTTCATTTGCAAAGGCTGCATACTTAAGTTATAACCTATATAACTATAATCACTCTCACCAGAAAAAATACAAATCTGATACCAAACAGAGTGAACAGATAGTTTCCCTAAATTTACTTGTCTATTCAAAACTATTGAGCACCATAGTGATAGAGACAGTAAGATGGGTAAGAAAACTTCAGGTCATTTGGGGGATGAGACTACTTTACATGTCCTTTTTTTCATGGAAAGGATCTAGTAAGGGTAAACAGGACATTGTTTGAAAACAAGTTGAAAGGTCAGAAGGTTTCTCAGGATCTAATATATTGATTCTGGTCACACTGACTTGCTGCTGCCTTTTCCCACAGTTCACTGACATTTCTGCAGATGGTAGTAAATCAAACTGGGTCATACTCTTATCCATATTCAAGACCTGCATCGTACGATCAATTCCTACCCAATACCTCAGCTACTTTGACCTTGAGCTACTTAATAATCCCCAATGAACCCAAGAAATTCCCTTAAAAAAGAAGGTGTCTACAGTGACTCTGCCGGAGAAGGCAATGGCACCCTACTCCAGTACTCTTGCCTGGAAAATCCCATGGATGGAGGAGCCTGGTGGGCTGCAGTCCATGGGGTTGCAAAGAGTCGGACATGACTGAGCGTCTTCACTTTCACTTTTCACTTTCATGCATTGGAGAAGGAAATGGCAATCCACTTCAGTGTTCTTGCCTGGAGAATCCCAGAGTCAGGGGAGCCTGGTGGGCTGCCGTCAGTGGGGTCGCACAGAGTTGGACATGACTGAAGCGACTTAGCAGCAGCAGCAGCATAGTGACTCTGCAGTTTTTTGTAGGCAGAGTTATGAAAGACAAAATGCCAGACGTAGTTTCAAGAGAGATATGCAGATCCAAAGCCCAGCAGAAGTGGGTACTTGGCAGATTACTTTGACTTTCTTTATCAAGAGCAATGAATTTGTAAAATGAGGACCATTTTACTGCGATTCTGGTCCTCTGAACCAAAATAACTGAACCAAGGATGCTCTTTCATGAAAAAGCAAGGAAACTTATTTTCAAAATACTGGCAACCCATCAGAAAGGAAAAATAAGCTGTAATGTCCTGTTATACAGGGCTTCCTAGCTCTGTTTATATTCCACAATGACAGCAAATGCGTCTGTCTAGTGCTGGAAAGACACGAGAGAACTTAATTATTTGAATCCCCTCTCCAGTGGTTGAATAAGAAGGGCGTATCCTCACATTACTAGTCCCTGAACTCCAACCAAGACCTGGTCAGAAGGCAGTAGGTCTGTTTGGGGAGCCAACAGGAAGTTTTCCCCAACTTGAGCCAGTTGGAGAGGGACGAAGCTTGCTTCAGCTGGAAGTCATTTGTACTTTTCCTCAGACTAATCAGTCAGTGGCTTATGAGAGCACACCAAAGGTGATCTTGCTCACTCTGATCTGGAGTTGGTGCTGAAGTCCAGCTGCTAAAACATTTAAGGGAAGTACCTGGAGTTGTCTGGTTTGCTTTGATGAAGAACAGGGTCAGAGAGAAAGAACTGCCCACAGAATGGAAAAATGAGAATTTGAGGCGTGGTACACTTACAAAAGGTCGTCAGTGCTTTCCAAAATTCCACTAGGAAATTGGGTAAGGATGGGTGGGGGCTCCACCACATCAGAAATTTTCCTTTGGGTTACCTAGTCAAGCAGGTTTCACCAAAATTGTGTCTACACAGCAAATAAATTGGGAGGAGGGGAAAAAAAAGATTGAATCAGGCAACAGTTACTCCAAGCACAAGTAGTACCAGTGGATCATAAAAAGTCTAAAAGTTACCAGATTTTGAAAATAAGTAATTGTCTGACATAACACATCTCTAAAAGGTGTTTTGTGTGTGTTTGGGTTTAGAGGGCAGCCCTTGGTTTGCTGAATGTCACTCAGGAAGGACTTTTCTTGAATGTGTTTGAGTTGTCACATAAGTAACTTTCTCTTTGCTCTTTCCCAGAAGTTGGAAGAAATTGGCTAGTGATGACCCATCCCTAGAAGTCCTATCTCTGGTGGTTCTAACAGCCCAATAACATGGACATTGGCTCAGCCTTCTGAGGGAATGTAATCTAATGCTGGTTTTTCCCATGAACAGAATTGGTGTTTTGGTACATAAAATTTACCTGTAAAGTGTGTTAGCGTGTTAGTTGCTGAGTTGTCTCTGACTCTTTGCCACCCCATGGACTGTAGCCCAACAGGCTCTTCTGTCCATGGGATTTCCCAGGCAAGAATACTGGAGTGGGTTGCCATTTTCTTCTCTATGGACATTTACATATGCTAATAGTGACCATGGACTGCAAGGAGATCCAACCAGTCCATTCTAAAGGAGATCAGTCCTGTGTGTTCTTTGGAAGCAATGATGCTAAAGCTGAAACTCCAGTACTTTGGCCACCTCATGCAAAGAGTTGACTCATTGGAAAAGACTCTGATGCTGGGAGGGATTGGGGGCAGGAGGAAAAGGGGACAACAGAGGATGAGATGGCTGGATGGCATCACGGACTCCATGGATGTGAGTTTGAGTGAACTCCAGGAGTTGGTGATGGACAGGGAGGCCTGGCGTGCTGCAATTCATGGGGTCACAAAGAGTTGGACACGACTGAACGACTGAGCAGAACTGAACTGAGTAGTGACCATCTCAAAGCAGACAGATGCCTAGTCTAAGCTGTCAGCATCATCAGGAAGGGCAGCAGGATTGAAGATACTGGCCTGGGAGGTAGAAATGACCAAAAAACACAGAATCATGTATAGCAATCCATGCCCCCCCACGCACCTAGCCTGACATGTCAGAATAATAATCTTAAACTAATAGAAACTTGCACAAATTTTCAAGAAATTCCTCACTCTATCATGCTGACTCAATGCAATGCTTTATTCACTTAATTTTTTTAAAAAAATCACATGATGCTATATTTAAAATGGATAATCAACAAGGCCCTACTGTACAGCACACAGAACTCTGCTCAATTTTTAAAAAATTAACTTGTTTTTAATTGGAGGATAATTACGTTACAATATTGTAATGGTTTTTGCCATACATTGACATGAATCAGCCATAGGTGCACATGTGTCCCCCTATCCTGAACCCCCTCCTAACTTCCCTCCCCACCCCATCCCTCTGGGTGGTCCCAGTGCACTGGCTTTGAGTGCCCTGCTTCATGCATTGAACTTGCGCTGGTCATCTGTTTTACATATGGTAATATACGTGTTTCAATGCTATTCTCTCAAATCATCCCACCCTCATCTTCTCCCACAGAATCCAAAAGTCTGTTCTTTACATCTGTGTCTCTTTTGTCGCCTTGCATATAGGATCGTCATTACCATCTTTCTAAATTCCATATATATGCAGTATTAATATACAGTATTTGTGTTTCTCTTTCTGACTTCACTCTGTATAATAGGTTCCAGTTTCATCTACCTCACTAGAACTGATTCAAATGTGTTCTTTTTTTTTTTTTTACAGCTGATTAATATTCCTTTGTGTATATGCACCACAACTTCCTTATCCGTTTGCCTGCCAATGGACATCTATCTAGGTTGCTTCCATGTCCTAGCTATTGTAAACAGTGTTGCAATGAACATCGGGCTACAAGTGTCTCTTTCAATTCTGGTTTCCTCAGTTGTATGCCCAGCAGTCGGGTTGCTGGGTCATATGACAGTTCTACTTCCAATTTTAAGGAATCTCCACACTGTTCTCCATAGTGGCTATACCCACCAACAGTGTAAGAGGGTTCCTTTTTCTCCACACCCTCTCCAGCATTTATTGTTTGTAGACTTTTTAATGATAGTTATTCTGACTGGCATGACTCTGCTCAATGTTATGTGGTAGCCTGGATGGGAGGGGAGTTTGGGGGAGAATGGATACATGTATACATATGTTTGAGTCCCTTCACCATTCACCTGAAGCTATCACAACATTGTTTGTTAATCTGCTATATTCCAATATAAAATAAAAAGGTTTTAAAAACATAAAAGAAAAATTATGGGGTATCAACTCTATATCAGATGTATACATAAAATATACCTGCCGTTGCTGAGCCGAACTCTCACTAAGTGTAAAGAAATCTGTAACTGAGAACAGTGAATGGAGGACAATGTGGGGCGTGTGTGGTTCATTGACGAATGTTTAGCAGCTCCCCCGGCCTTATCCGCTACATACCAATAATACCTCCTCTGCTGGAACAACTCACAGTGTCTCCAGATCTTGCCAATGATCTTCCTTGGGTGGGACACAAAATCACCCCAGGTGAGAACTGGCCTGAAGGACAAAGTCCAAATCATTTGCCTGACTTACGAGACCTTTCACGAGCTGAAGCAAGGCTCTCCTGCCAGTTCAACCTCCCTTCTCACCCCACCTCTCTCACGAAGCCAGGTCCTTTTGCACACTGTAGCCCTTCTTTCAAGAGGCGTTCCCTCTCCTACAATGCCCTCAGCCAACTTCTCCACCTAAACACACTCTTCTGTTTCATTCCCTACCAGACTTTAATTGTCACCTTTTCCCAGGGTCTTCTGGTCAGAGATCCTTTCACTTGGCACCTACTGACTTTATTGTACACGTTTTATCTTGCTCAGTACATGTTGGGTCTGTTCACCTGCCTATTTTACCTACCCTTACTGTACCACTAATTTCTGGAGAATGGGAATTATAATTTATTCATCGTTGTCTCTTCATAGTTGATAATATGACACCCAACTCATTATAGATGTTCAGTAAGTATTTTAAAATAAATTTGACTTTTATGTATCCCCCTATTAACTGAGTTCTCTCTAAGTGGTAAGTACTTTATTGCACAAAATATGCTAAACTTCCCTTTACCCATTGAAATAGCCTCATCTTAATTGTCATTTGGAAAGAGCCCTTTGTGATAACTAAACAAACCAGCTAACCCACTCTGCAGCAGTCTGTGCAGTATGTATCAATGGTGTAACAGATTCTCATATCAGAAGCCCACTGCTAGGGTAGGAGACCATGGTTCTGCACCCAAAGTCTGGAGGCAGCTTCAATTCTGTGTTGGTGGTTCTTCTTCTTCTTCTTTTTTTTTTTTTTTAAATTGGTAACTTGAGAATATTGATGGGAGGAACTTCAAAGTGTGATTTTGAGATTAAATGAGTCAATAAATCTAAAGCATGTATAAGTATCCCATAAAAATTGGCTATGTCAGTTTAAATTTATACACTTATATACAACTCTGCTGAAATAAGGCCTTTATTATCATGATAAAACACTTAGAGAAGTTTGGCGACAGGTAGGGTTTTTGTGAAAGTGAAGTGAAGTGAAGTCGCGCAGTCGTATCTGCCTCTTTGTGACCCTGTGGACTGTAGCCTACCAGGTTCCTCAGTCCATGGAATTTTCCAGGCAAGAATACTGGAGTGGGTTGCCATTTACTTCTCCAAGGGATCTTCCCAACCCAGGGATTGAACCCGGGTCTCCCGCATTGCAGGCAGACGCTTTACCGTCTGAGCCACCAGGGAAGCATCTAGGATCTATAAAAAGCGTGCCATGGAAGCAACCTCCTGTCTTAGTCCTTGGGGTCCTCTCACTTCTATCATAGTACAAGTGCCAGGAAATAATGCCCCCGTTTCTTCCACACCCTCTTTATGTGTAGAAACAGATGTGAAATATATATGCCTATTTAAGTGCTGACTTGTCCTCATATTTTACACATGTGTCTATACATACAAAGAAAATATGTATGAACCCACATGTGTGTACATAGTTGCTTGTGTTAGGTGCTAATCTTACTCAAACATACATAGACCCTTCCCTCTAGATAAAGTTTCAGGCAGAAATTGGCCTCTGGGGCAAGTTCAATGCCAGTATCCCAGCATTTAGAGGTATCTCCTCTCTGGGTTCTGTGAGAGTCGGGGTACTTGTGCTGGCCCAGGTTTACAAGCAACTCCTTAGAATTCACCTACAGACCCCAAGGGAAATAGAGAGAGATAGGGTATTTAAGTCAGACTGACTGATATGTGTCCCATCTCTACCAGTTCTGGTCTGCTTCAGGGGGGGAAATTCCTAATAAAAAGGATATTTGGTACACAAGTTATTCCAAAGCACAGCTTATTCTAATTTTATTGCGTATTGTCCCTAGAAATGTTGCCTCCTACAAAGTCTTTACTTTATAAATATCCTTTATTATCTTAGGAGAGTTTCAGTCTTTATGTAGGAAGCTGAAACCTGTTTGGATGGACTTTAGTTTTTTTTTTTTTTGGATGGACTTTAGTTTTTTTTTTTTTTTTGGATGGACTTTAGCAAATCCAGAATTTTTAGTGGTCTGAGTGGCTGCATTAGAAAGTCACATGGTCAACATCAACTGCCATTCAATAAATTACATCACCTGATGTCTGCGGGAAGCACAATGGCCTCAAAAGAGGTATGAACTGGGAGTCCATCCTTGAAACATGTTTAGGTTTATGCATATCTGCATCTCCATATGCAGTTTGCTGTTCTCCCCTGGTTCGGTTTTGCCATTTTTCAAATGGGAATAATAATAATATCCACCCTCTCTTGGAGGATTATTTTAAAAACCCAAAGAAGATACCATATGTAAGACTCTTGAGTTTTTAAAGTTTTAAATGTTAACATGACTCTCAGTTCTGAAACAACCAACAGTAGAAAAGTAAACCAGTTAAAAATTTATAGGATACAATTTGCATCCTGCAGAAGTTTTCTCAACATGTAAACATGTTTACCATTTGTATTGAGTGCTTCCATATGACAGCTACTGTGCTAAGTCCTGGAGTCATAAAGAAGGAAGATGCAAGCTGCCTTGAGGAGCTTAGGGTCTGGTAGGAAGAAATACACACAGAACTGTGACCTTGAGCTGTTTTAGGAACTAAGAGATAATGGAGGATGTGTAACAGCAGTACAAGAAAGGAGGGTCTGATATCCTAATTTGACCTATCCTTAGCAGTATATGTTAACGTGTGTTTACAGATAACTCCAAAAAGCCCGGTTGCATAGACTTTGATGCTAGATTCACGGAGCTGGATGAGAAAATACAAATACAGAAGTTTAGTTCCGTGCTCCAATGGACATTGTTGGGAACTATGCTTGATAGCCAATATTGATCATCGTGGAGCTCACATTATAGCTTTTTCAAAACATTTACCCATGTAAAATCAAATTGGGTGGCTCTATCTAGACGTCAAAGGTTTCAGATTTTAGATTTATTTACTGAACTTTTACTATGTTCCAGGCACGGAACTGGATGTTTTCACTGCATTATCACATTTAAAAGCTAAATAAAGATGGAGGTAGCTTTTAACTTAATCCCATTATAAGCTTCTGTTCTCCATCATGAAGCCATTTCTATATCCTGGCTCATAGCCCATACTCACACTACTTTGCTGGAATTCTGTTGAAGAAGAAAACTGTTCTAACCAAAATATTCCAAATAATGTAGGCGCCAGCCTGTGAATAAAAATAATATCTCTTTGGTAATGGATTTTTTTTTAAGTAACTGGCTTTGAATACCCACATGATATAGCTTTTCTTAATAAACATTTACATGCTAAAGTTTTCTCTTCATTTGATCAGCAAATCTGTAGATAAAAGGGGATTCACTGGTATATAAATTTGCTAGGGCTGCCATAACAAAGTACCATAAATCAGCATCTTAAATAACAGAAATGTACTGACTCATGGTTCTGGAGGCTAAAAGCTCAAGATCAAAGTGTCAGCAGGGCTGGTTCCTTCTGGAATCCATGAGGAAGAATCTATTCCACACCTCTCCCCTGGCTTCTGGTAGTTTGTTGGAAATTATTGGTGTTCCTTGACTTAAAGAAGCATCACACTGATCTTTGTCTTCAAGTATTCTCCCTGTATATGTGTCTCTCTCCAAATTCCCTTTTCTGCTTTTTTTTTTTTAAATAAAAACACCAGTCACATGGATTAGGGCTCAACCTAATAACCTCATTTTAATTGATGACCTCTGTAAAGACTCTGGCTTCCCAGGTGGCATAGTGGTAAAGAATCTGCCTGCCAACGCAGGAGATGCAAGAGATGTGAGTTTGATCCCTGTTAAGAAGCTCCCTTGGAGTAGGAAATTGCAACTCACCCTAGTGAGTTGAGAATCACCTTGAGAATTCCATGGACAGAAGATCCTGGCAGGCTACAGTCCATGGGGTCACAGAGTCACCGAGTTGGACACAACTGTGCGTGCACACGCATGTGAAGGCCGTACCTCCAAGTCAGGTCACATTCAGAGGCACTGGGGATAAGACTTGAGCACACCAGTTTTAAGGGAACACAATTCCATTTGTGAGAGCCAGTAAAGATGGTGCCTTTTAAATATTGATCTTAGAGAGTATTAAAGGACTCTGGTCACCAAGTCAGAGGAATCATCACCGCTGGTAGTCAGGAGCCTGTCCTGCCGCTTGACTTAACTCTGAATGTTTCTTTTCAAAGGTGCTAAAAGCCAAAATCTGCTTGTCTGAAACTTTCTCTACTCTCTGAAATGATTCAAATACACTAATTTTCCATACTTTGTACTTTTGTTAGAATAATAAATTATTCCAGTTAAAAAAGGGGCGGGGTGCGCTTTAGTCAACTCAAGATAGAGATAAATTAAAGAGCTAAAAGCGCTTCTTGGAAAGTTCTGAAGTATCGCTGAAGTATAAACTCCCTGAGGAAAATATAAATCACTGCTAATACCTTTACAAGTTTCACTTTACTGATTTGATTAAAATTAGCAATTATCATGCAGCTACCTTCACAGCTACCTTCTCTCAACTGTTTGATTAGTGATGGCAAATGGCAGCCAATATCAAAAAACAATATCAGCATAGTCATAATGAGTATGTGCGTGTGTGACAGAGTTCACACACACACACGCATGTGCATATGTGTATGACAAAACAAACTTTGCTAACGCTTCTTAACTTTTTAAAGAAAACACAGTACATTCAAACAAAGCTTTGCCAAATAGGTCACCCAGTATTTATTTTTTCATTGACACTTTTTTTGCACAATTTTAAAGAGATCATTTGCAAAAATAATATGTGCCAAAAATTAGATTTGGCTGACACTTAAAGTGGATTCCACTGTAATTTCACACTTATTATCTTATTTTACAGTAGCACTATAAGTTAGGACCACTATAAGTTGTAAGCTCTATTTAATGGGTAAACGTTCAGTTCAGCTCAGTCGCTCAGTCGTGTCCGACTCCTTGAGACCCCATGAATCGCAGCACACCGGGCCTCCCTATCCATCACCAACTCCTGGAGTTCACTCAGACTCACATCCATCGAGTCAGTGATGCCATCCAGCCATCTCATCCTCTATTGTCCCCTTCTCCTCCTGCCCCCAATCCCTCCCAGCATCAGAGTCTTTTCCAATGAGTCAACTCTTCCCATGAGGTGCCCAAAGTACTGGAGTTTCAGCTTCAGCATCATTCTCTCCAAAGAAATCCCAGGGCTGATCTTCAGAATGGACTGGTTGGATCTCCTTGCAGTCCAAGGGACTCGCAAGAGTCTTCTCCAACACCACACTTCAAAAGCATCAATTCTTCAGTGCTCAGCCTTCTTCACAGTCCAACCCTCACATCCATACATGACCGCAGGAAAAATCATAGCCTTGACTAGATGGACCTTTGTTGGCAAAGTAATGTCTCTGCTTTTGAATATGCTATCTAGGTTGGTCATAACTTTCCTTCCAAAGGAAGACCCAAAAAAGATAAAGAGTATGTCTACCAGTACAGAATCTGTTGAGGGAGAAACCAGGATTCAAGCCAGGAATCTTGCCACTTAAAGCAAACAAAGTGACAGTGTTAGTCGCTCTGTCGCCTCCGACTCTTTGCGGCCCCATGAGCTTAGCCCGTCATGCTCCTCTGTCCACGGAATTCTCCAGGTGAGAATACTGGAGTGCATTGCTGTTCCCTTCTCCAGGGGTCGAACCTGGGTATCCTGCATTGCAGGCAGACTCTTTATCATCTGAGCCCGCAGGGAAGCTAACAAAGGACGGCAGTAAACTTTCTGTGAGCTACAGACGTACACAAACACAAATGTTACTGTGTTCAACGGTACCACTCTCACACTAAAACTGTTGAATTATCCCTTTGGTTTCAACTTTATTTCTTCCTTCCTCTTCTCTGGGTAATTAGGAGTAAAAAGCAACCCAAGAGATATCATGTTGAAGATTTTGATGAAGGAATTTTTCCCGCACCATCATGAATTAGTTTCACAACAATACAGCTCAGGAATGAGATATACTGCATTTTGCTTTCTTATGTAGCAAAAGACCTTTCTTAGTATGTGAAGTTAATTTCCAAGATAAGATAACCTATGACTAGATTATAAATGTCTAAGGCTAGGTTATAGCCCTATAGGTTATAAGTCATAGGTTATCGGTTATAACTTATGACTAGGTTATAAATAACCTAAGGCTAGGTTATAAATGTCTAAGCCCAACATCAGTGGTTTTAACCATCCAATAAGAAGAAGAAACTCATAGAAATCTGGTGGCACTTGTGAAATGGAATCTGTGTATAATTAAAAAAAAAAAAAACACAAGATCTGTGCCTTTGTCATCTGTTACTGACACAAGTGTGATTTCATTCAGAGAGCTCAGTTCTCAACAGGAATCCAAAGTTGTTCACATAGTTTGTGATTCCGTATTTTACATACTCTACATCCAATCTTAACCTCTCTTGTGTTCTCACCCACTAGCTGGACATTGCTTAGTATCCTGCCATTTGTTCACATGCTATTAATACATCAGAATCCAAACTTACCATCTCCCACCTAAACCAACTTCTACTCAGAACTGCATTTTTGACAGATGTTCCATCATTTTCTTGACACCCTCTGAAGCTGAAATATTGCCATTTTTGACCCGTACTTCTTTCTTGCCCTTTGTTTTTTGTTTTTTTTTCTTTCTTGCCCTTTGACTTCAAACAATCCCAGGAACAGGCAATTCTTTCTTTATGTGGTTCTTCTTTTCCTCTCTACTAGGCAAGGCCTTAGTTCAAGTTTTTGTCACCTGATTCTTCCAAGAGCATAATGGCCTCCTATCTGCTCTCTCTGTGGTCTGGGTCTATGGAAAGAAGTCCTGACTTATTCAAGATCCAAGTAAAACCACACCTCTGGGGACTTCCCTGGTGGTCCAGTGGTTAAGAAACTGCTTTCCAATGCAGGGGAAGCAAGTTTAATCCCTAGTCTAAGAAGATTCCATCTGCTGCAGGGCAACTAAGCCCATGCACCCCAACTACTGAGCCCACATGCCACAGTCAAGATCCCCAGTGCTGCATCTAAGAACTGATGCAGCCAAAGAAATGTTTTAAAAACTCACACCTCCATCAACCTCCGCAAACTCTTCTTCCTAGATGGGAGGCCATATTCAGTCTTCCATTACTCATGTAGACAATAGACCTGCTTTCTTTTCCATGGTAAATAAGATGGGGTGGGCTTTCCATCAGGCATATTTTTTTATGAGCCTCCTCCAGCTCCATAAAAGATTATCAGTCTGAGCATGAGCTTTTCTGATGGTTAGAGCATATGAGTTCATTTTCACTAACTTCACAGACCAGCTGCCTCCTAACTGTTTTCAAATAACATCACCTCATACTCATGGTTTTTTCACAGACTTAGCAAACTCTCAGATCCCAAAAATGATATGTATAGCCTCTTTTGTTCTTATAGCTTGTGTGTTCAGTCATGTCCGACTCTTTGCAACCCCATGGACTACAGCCCGCGGGGCTTTTCTGTCCATGGAATTTTCTAGGCAAGAATACCAGAACAGGTTGTCATTCCCTTCTCCAGGGGATATTCCTAACCCAGGATCAAACCTGAGTCTCTTTTGCCTCCTGCATTGGTAGCAGATTCTTTACCACTAGTGCCACCTGGGAAGCCCTATTATAGATTATTGTGGTTTAAAGCAAAAGGTTTTTCTGTTTATTTCTAGTTATGACAGTAATGTCTTTTGTACAAATTTGGAAAGCACATAAAGGCAAAGGACAGAGTTCTTTAAATCATCTATAACCACTGAAAATATTACGCGTTTTTTTTCTCTTCTCCTCCATGGAAGTGAGTTATGGCACTGCAAGTTTCCTTTTGTTCCTTTACTGTATCTTAATAATTTTTCAATGCCATTAAGCCATCTACATAGACTTCATAAAATATATTATAATGTAATTGATTACTTCAATTATTGGAAATGTTGTTTGTTTCTAAAATTGTGCATTAGTGAAAAACCTTTGATCAACATCCTCATAAACTTTGCACACAACTCTGAGAATAGCTGTCCACACAGCCTCATCAGCACTGAAAATGAAATATAATTTTCAAATATCTTAACTGGTATTCCACAACCAAAAAGAGTGAATGCTTTCATATTTATTGACAAATTGCGTTTCTTTACTGGATTATAAAATCACACAAATTGCCCTTTTGCTTAGCTATAAAAGATGTTTATGGATTAAAAATATTATATTTTAACATGGAATGTTAAGCTTCAAAATTCTCATGGTATTTAGTAGTCAGATCATCTATCATTTTTACAAAAATAATTTCAGTTAAGAGGTTGGCATGGGATCCAGGTTTACAAACATGATCATATCTACATTAATCTTTGAGTGCCCCCACCGTCTGCTTTTACAGGTTTTCCCCAGGCTCATGGGGTCTTCTGGGAGATGTCTAGGGTATGGAATCCATTGAGGCAGGCTTCCTCTGACATCAACCTCATCATTTCTTATTCATCTCTCACGTATCTGTTTGTGAGTTTTTCAGGTGGCTCAGTGGGTAAACCCACCTCAGTGGGTGAACCCACCTGCAATTTAAGAGACACAGGAGACACAGGTTTGATCCCTGGGCTGGGAAGATCCCCTGGAGGAGGACATGGCAACCTACCCCAGTACTCTCGCCTGGAGAATCCCATAGACAGAGGAGCCTGGCGGGCTACTTAGGGTAACAAAGAGTTGGACACAACTGAAGTGACTTAGTTCGCTTCATGCATGCAAGAAGATAATTGGGGAAACAGACAAAAATAATGAAAACAATTAGATATTTTAAAGAAGGAATTTTTTAATGTAACTTTATTTATTTTGGGTGTGCTGTCTTCATTGTCGCATAGGCTTTCTCTATCTGCAGTGTGTGGGCTACTCCTCGTTGTGGTGTGTGGGTTTCTCAATGCAGTGGCTTCTCTTGTTGCAGAGCACAGGCTCAGTGCGGGCTTCAGTAGTTGTGGCACGTGATCTCAGAAGTTGCAGCTCCCAGTCTCTGGAGCACAGGCTCAATAGTTGTGGCACGTGGGCATGTGGGATCTTCCTGGCCCAGGGATCAAACCCGTGTCTCCTGCATTAGCAGGCAGATTTTTTGCCATTGAGTCACCAGGGAAGTCCGAAGAAGGGATTTTTAAATTAGTATTTTAAAAGACAATAATGAGTAGAAAGGCATGCCTTCATTAATATTTTCTACCAGAAGAAAAAAAAGTAAAACCACAAGATATAAAGTTTCATTTTTCAAAGATGACAGTATTTCCTTAAAAATACCTAAAAGAAAAAAATTTTACCTTGAGTGACAGATCAGAAAAAAAACTAGTCCTTAAGGTAACTCTAGCAGCACAATTGTATTTGTTTTCTATTCCTGCCATAAGGAATTAACATACATTTAGTGATTTAATGACTTCAATTCCCCGATATGTGTCACAGTGGTTAAAAATCTGCCTGCCAATGCAATTGTCACAAGAGATGTGAGTTCAGTCCCTAGGTCGGGAAGATGCCCTGGGGGAACAAATGACAACTTACTCCAGTATTCTTGCCTGGAAAATTCCAAGGACAGAGAAGCCTGGCAGGCTACAGTCCATGGGGTTGCAAAAAGTGGGACATGGCCAAATACACAGGCACATGTCAGTAGCTTCAAATAACATAGCTCATTATCTTACTGTTCCGGAGTCAAGAATCCAACCTGGGTCTCACTGGACTGAGTCAGTGTTGGCAAAAGTGGAGTTCTTTCTGGAGACTGTAGAGGAGGATCCGTTTCACTGCCTTTTCCAGCTTCTAGTGACCATCTTCAAGGCCAGCCACGTAGCATCTTTAAATCTTATTCATTTTCCTGACTCTCTCACTTATAAGGACTCTCGTGATTATACTGGGTTCGATATATTCAGAAGGTTGACTATAATACAGAACATATACAAAAAGGTCCATGGGAATGCTTTACAACTATTATCTTTATTCTTCCCTCCTATACTCACTTCATGAACTTTTATTATTTTCTGTTATATGTGTCACACTCTACCCAGCAGAATCTGTCTCTATCGACCAGCAAGGTGGTAGGTAGAGAAATCCAAGTGATTTTTTTTTTGTAAGTAGTGTCAGTAGGACATCCTGTTATATACATTAGTCATTCACTTATGAAGGTTCCTACTACTCTACCATTAGAAGTTCATTCTCTGTATCCTGACCCTTTCCTATCCTGAGTGAACACAGAATAATACCACAGTGGGGAACTCAAAAGCTGAGGCCAGACCAGGCAGGAAAACCACTTAGATGACAAAACAAGCTCTAAAACTACAAACAAAGAGAGTTAGAATTTTGAGGAAAAAAAAGCCTTGTCAAAGCTCAAAAGAAAAATCTACCAATTTGTCAGGTAAGATAAATGAATACAGAATTAAAAACAAAATTCACAACAGCCATAATAATCATAACTTAGATTCATGGATCCTTGTCTGATACTGGGTTAAATATTTACAAGAATTATTTCAAGGAATTTTCATAAGGACATAATGAGCATGAGATAAGTGAGGAAATGAGGCTCAGATAGATTTAAAGCACAAAGATAATAAGTATCAAAGCCTGAATTTGAAATCCATAATTGAAGCCAATTGTATCTGCTTCATGAGTCGAAGTTTGAAGCCACTACATCACTGTTCAGGAGGGGACAAGTGCAGAGTGGGTTGGGCAGGAATGCAGGAATGGCTCCAGGATTTGGGCCATAATTTGGGCCTAACTAGGTGATGGTGACATGTCATATGGATGAGGCGGCTCAAGATAAAAGCTCAAGGTAGTGCTGGCTTATTAGAAGATTCTTGACTAAAATGCAAATGGGATCAGCCTAGCTCTAACTAGTTAATTATTGGTTAACAGTTTAGCAGGAATAAGATAGCTCATTAGCAGAGTTTTGGTGGAAATGGGCTTCCCAGGTGGTGCTAGTGGTAAAGAACCCACCTACCAATGCAGGAGACATAAGAGACTCAGGTTCCATCCCTAGGTCAGGAAGATCTCCTGGAGGAAGGCATAGAAATTCACTCCAGTATTCTTGCCTGGAGAATCCACGGACAGTGGAGCCTGGCAGGCTACAATCCATGGAATTGCAAACAGCTGGACATAACTGAAGTGACTTAGCATGCACATACACAGTAATTATGATAGATACCTAGATATTTCTAGAAAGGTTACTAGAAAGGAAACTTGGACAAGAAGTGTCCAATCACAAGGCTGAAGGACTCAAGTTAGCAACCATGTTGTATTTGGTGTAAATTGTCTCCCATAGGTAAGTGGTGATTAAATATGAAGAAAGGAAAGAGAAAAGCCAGATGGGAGAAAGCTTGAAGATATGAGAGTTCGTTCTTCAATAAGTAAATTACTACATTTAGATAGAATTAGGGATGCTATCTTTACAGAACTGGTCATTGTCATGAACCTTGATGAGAATGATGAATATGGATCTATGAGCAAAGAACAGATGGCCATGTCCGGGTGTCAAGCAAATGACCAAAGAAATAAGGGCAAAAAGTAGAGAATCAGGAGCAGATGATTGTTACATCAGCTTTGCCAGGGTGAAGAAATAGTCGAAAGCTCCAAGAGGGGTCAACTATTGTATAATGATGAATGCCACACCTCAGAGTTTAGACAGACCCACTGAAGGCTCTGATCTGGAAGCTGGTACATAGGAAACTAGAGGAGACAGTGAGGCAGAGTGCAATTCATTGCACGCTTGTGAGGGTCAGCTTCCACGGTTTGTGTGTGTCAGGAAGAGGAGCTGGTTTGTTCCATCATGGATTTCTAGATGGATCGTGGCATATGTCCTGATAGGGATCAGGGTGACCCTGATAGGGATCAGGTGACCCTGAGTGGTGACCTCTTTACACAAAGGACTGTTCCCTTATCTGAGCTGCACCCACACGACCATATGATTTGTCCTGCCAGATGGAGTACATTTTTCATGTAATGCACTTGGCAGTGAAAGAAAATCTATTTTAAGCTGACTGTTCATTTTTCATGATGTGTATTACAAAAGCATTGGTATAGCCCAATTTATTTGTAAGTGGACTTAAAACACTTTAAAATACAATGAAACCATTCGGCTAAATGCTGACTCTTGGGAATTGGGTTCCTGCATGGGAGAGTGAGATTTCGGCTCTCTCTACCTATCTTCAAAATGTATAAAACATGCAGGATTCAGATTGAAGTAGAACAGACTTAGTGGGGTCTTAACCCGTGGAATGGAGAGACCACACAGCATAAGGATTGGAACTTATTAGTGGGGATGGATGAGCCGCTCTGTGGTTTAGGCTGAAACGCCTGGGACTGCTTTTCAAATGTTTCAAATTTGATAATATATATACATAGACAGACACACACACATATATTAAAAAAGCTGATGTGTTTGCCAAAATCTTTCCCCCGTCTCCATTCTTCAACCCATATGGATTTTCAGTGTTTGTAATCCATACGTCTCTGATGTGTTCACACGAGGCCCTCTGAGGACTGGCTCGTAAAAGATTGTCCTCCAAGGGAATTTCTATCCACAGTTTTTCTCTAAAAGTTGCCACCCATTGCTCAAGCTCATGCCCTAACCCTTTGCCCCACTCCTCTCAGAATGACGTGGAGTAAACGAAAAAGCACAGGTTTGGAAGTCAAACCTTAATTCACTTCTAATTCTCTCCTTTAAGCACTCAGAGGTTATATGCACAAGCCATATAACCTCTTTATGTTGACTTTTTTCTCATTCAGGGAAGTCAGAGGCAGGGAGTGAGGACTCTCTAATCTAGTGGCCCTATTAGTTCTGAGTCTAAATGCCAATGACCTCAATGATTTCAGTACTTCTGGTTTTGCTCCTAACCCAAAACTGCCTTTTTATGAATGTTGAAAATTACTAACGGAATCAAAACCCATAAGGAGACTTTGTTTCTAGTGAAGGGCAGCACTTAACTATGGTTAATGGAAGAACTTTTCTCTGGGTAATATGGGAGGGACAGGTTGACCAGTTGGCCAGGAAAAGGACAGGTGTGTACATGTGCTAAGTTGCTTCAGTTGTGTCTGACTCCGTGTGACCCCATGGACTGTATGCCCCCAGGCTCCTCTGTCCATTGTGTTCTCCAGGCAAGAATACTGAAGTGGGTTGCCATGCCCTCCTCCAGGGGATCTTCCTGACCCAGGGATCAAAACTATATCTCTTATATCTCCAGCATTGGCAGGTGGGTTCTTAACCACTAGCGCCACTTGGGAAGCCCAAGACAGGTGACAACCCTCTAACCCTGCTCTTCTCATCTCAGCCTGTCTTGAAAGCAACAAGGAAGAAATGCCAGAGGCAGGAGGTGGCAAACAAACATGAACCAGTGATGTTCTTTACCTGGCTGTGTTAGGGAAATCCTACACAGAGGAGGAGGTTTAGAAATTCAGAGGTGGGATCTCTTGCTGCTGTGCAGACCATCTGGCTAAATGAGACCAAGTGCAGGGTTTAGACTTTTGGTTGTGATATCAGATAGGCTTAGGTTCAAATCCATTTACTTCTTTCCCGGCGAGCTAGCTAACTAAGGAGTCTTTAGAAACCAGAAGATCCACAAAGAAAGCATGGAGGCCAATTGCAACTCCAGAGATTTGTCTAAGGTATCCTCTGGGGAAGCTATAGATGCTCTCCGCACTTCTTACAGCTGCAGGGCTAGGACTGATATCAGCATACTGGTTTTGGCTTCCCCATATGCCTTGCAAAACCAGGCTGTAGTATGCATTTAGGGTCAACTTGAAGTCACACACACACACACACACACACAACATGCAGGAGAGTAAAAAAGAGAACTGCATAATGCCTCCCATTTCTCCTTCCTGCCTGGAAACCAGAGGTTAAGGGCTGATGTAATTAACATGAAATACACAGCTTTGTGAGCACCTGTAGCCAGTCCTTTTCTGCTCTCTTCTCCAGTCTCTCTCAAGCAGACTGAGAGGCCGAGGACCCAGAAGAGGGAAAGGAGAGAATGGGTAACTAGGGCTAGAGCAGATGTCTTGCTTCTCCAGGCTCTGTGAGGTCCAGAGATGTAGCAATTGTTTCATCTGCCATTTGTGGATTTCATGGACTGTGAAATGTCAGGAAAGCACATGCAAGGGCGCAAAGAAGTGGTTTTGAATCTGTGCCTGAGTGTGGCTTGTATACATTCCTCTAAGAAACTTCAGGGAAGAGGGATGAGGCAGGGGAATGACATGAAGAAAATTTCTTATGGGTCCTGGGTCCCCCTCCCTGCTTAAAAAAAAAAAAAGTTCTGCTTTGATCAGTTTTTGGTGTTCTCTTAACATTGCATTTGGAGAAAAGATGCAGCTAATAATAATGATGTTTTCAGAAAGCGCTCCGGGACTTGCGTCAGCTGACAGGCCTGAAGCATTGCTCCCGAACACTGGTTCCCTTGGCTGGGACGTGTAAGGAGGGGCGCCTTCCACGAATGCAGCAGAAGGGGAGTGACCATGGCAAGAGAGGCCACAGCAGGCAGGAGCAGCAGCGGAGGTTGTCCCAGCACAATCCACAGGCCAGCCAAGCCTGAGAGGCAGCTTTACAGACGATAACTGCAGTGGAAAGATTTCTGTCTGTCTGCGAAGGGTTGAGGGTGAGCCTCCCAGAGGGCAGGGAAAAGGACTCAATTACTCACCACCGTCCGCTGCTATGACTGATTTCTGCATTCATTTCTAATATTTAATTGATTATAAAGTAACCAGAAATCCCAAAGGAGCCCTCAGCCTCTGCTGAGGTAGCCGTTTAGCTGGGACGTAGTCAAAATCTGAGGATTTTGTGGCTGAAATGTATAGCGAATGACCCGGGTCTGGCCAGAAGTGTGACGCACGACAGCATACATTGGATGACTCATAGAAGTCAGGGATGGAAAAGACCTATTAGGTCATTTTTTCCATCTTCCAGCCATTGCAGGTTTACTCTCTGCCAAGGTGGGATTATATTCAAATATTTGGTCCAGTCTAGTTTGAACTGATTCAAGTAATAGGGCTCCCACAACCCCTCATGGGATCTTAATTCCACAGGATCATTGATCTCAATCTTCGGAAAATGTTCTGAGGTTCGCTTTAAATTTTCCTTTGCTCAATTTCATCCCATTAATCCTACTTATTACCCCTCAGGCCACCCTAAATAATATCCCTTCTTCTTTCATGTTGACATTCCTCCAATACTGGTAGGGAGGAGACAGGGGAATACAAAAATGTCTTCTTGGCTTGGCTCACGGTCCCAAGCATAAAATGAAGAATAGAAATGTTCTGAATAATAGCTTAAGATGTTGGGGAGACAATGCGTAGCCGATGAGAAAGGGTTTTCCAGATTGCCCAAGAATAGTTCAGACAATCAATGGCAGGTGTTTCTGAGTTTAACTTTCGTTGTAAAGATTCTGAGTCAGAGACTAGCAAAGGAGACAGACACGTGACCCACCATACTGCCACTTAACATGGATGGTGGGTCATGTCCTTATAGCCTTTGGGGGAGATAATTCTCTATGATCCTCCAATCATTTTTCTCCAGAGGGCAGGGATCACTTCAAATAGCAAAAATCCACATAAGTTAACCTCTGACTGAGTCATGTCCCTTTTAGGGCACAGGGCAGAGCAGAGGTGGTGAAGTCAGCTATTCTCAGAGTGTGGGGCCCCAGAGTGGGAGGCAGGGTTTTCAGATACTAGGGTGGGGCTTACTAAAAATACAAATTATTGGGGTTCATCTCAGGCCAACTGTGATTCAGAATCTGTGGCCAAAGCCCAGAAATCTTTCTTTTTTTTTTTCATTTTTGGCTGCACCACATGGCATGCAGGATCTTAATATCCCTGACCAGGGATCAAACCCATACCCCCTGCAGTGGAAGCCCAGAGTGTTAACCACTGGACCATTGGGAATTCCCTAGAAACCTATGTTTTTAACAAGCTTAATGATATTTGAAGGGGACAGACCATGGGGTAATTCTAATCCCATACCATCTGAGAACACCTTGGATGAAATTAGGGATACTCAACTGGCATCCAAAGGACAAGAGTTTGTCTGGTTATGGGACAGAAATCAGGAATTAGGGCTCAAGACTGAGAGCAGAGCAAGGATTTTGAGCAGTTATTATTAGAAACAAAAGTTCAATGTCCACAGCCTGAATATATTGGCTATCAGAGCATGGTTTGTGCATATGAAGTTAGACTAACTAGATAAAAGGTCTGATTGGACCCTGGTCTATTTAAACAAGGGCTAACAATTGAAAGACGCTTACTCCTTGGAAGGAAAGTTATGACCAACCTAGATAGCATATTCAAAAGCAGAGACATTACTTTGCCAACAAAGGTCCATCTAGTCAAGGCTATGCTTTTTCCAGTGGTCATGTATGGATGCAAGAGTTGGACTGTGAAGAAAGCTGAGGGCCGAAGAATTGATGCTTTTGAAGTGTGGTGTTGGAGAAGACTCTTGAGAGTCCCTAGGACTGCAAGGAGATCCAACCAGTCCATTCTAAAGAAGATCAGTCCTGGGTGTTCTTTGGAAGGAATGATGCTAAAGCTGAAACTCCAGTACTTTGGCCACCTCATGCAAAGAGCTGACTCATTGGAAAAGACTCTGATGCTGGGAGGGATTAGGGGCAGGAGGAAAAGGAGATGACAGAGGATGAGATGGCTGGATGGCATCGCCAACTTGATGGATGTGAGTTTGAGTGAACTCTGGGAGTTGGTGATGGACAGGGAGGCCTGGCGTGCTGCGATTCATGGGGTCGCAAAGAGTCTGACACGACTGAGCCACTGAACTGAACTAAGACTTGCCAACATTTTACCTTATTCTTTGCATGTTGTGTAAAGTAATCTTACAGGTGTACCTTGTTTAATTATGCTTCACTTTATGATATTTTGCAGATACTGAATTTTTTACAAATTGAAGGTTTGCAGCAAGTCTATCAACACTATTTTTCCAACAGCATTTGCTGACTTCACGGCTCTGTGTCACCTTTGGGTAATTGTCAAAAATTTCAATTTTCTTCATTATTATTATATTTGTTATAGGGATCTGTGCCCAGTGATTTTTGATGTCCCTGTCATAATTATTTTGGGAAGCTACAAACTATACTCATATAAGGAAGTAAATTGAATCTATTGATGAAATGACAACGATGGATTTGGAATGTTCCATAAATTCCATTGATAAGGCAGAGGCAGAGTTTGAGAGGACTGGCTCCAAGTTTGAAAGAAGTTCTACTGTGGGTAATATGCTATTGAACAGCGTTGCATACTACAGAAATCATTCATGAAGAAACAGTCAATTTTTGTGACACATGTCATTGTTGTCCTGTTGTAAGAAATTTACACAACCAGTCCTATCTTCATCAATCACCATCTTAATCAGTCAGCAGCCACTGCCATCAAGGCAAGGCCTTCCAACAGCAAAAAATAATGACTTGCCAAAGGATTAGAAGACATCAGAATTTTTTAGCAATAAAGTATTTTTAAGTTAAAATATATACTTGTTTTAGACATAATGCTATTGCACTCAATAGATTGCAGTATAGTGCAAGCATACCTTTTATATTCACTGGGAAACCAAGATATTCATGTGACTCACTTAATTGTGATGTTCACTTTATTGCAGTAGTCTGGAACCCAACTTGTAATATCTCCAAGGTATGTCTGTATCAGGAAAACCTAATGGTGAAGAGAAAAGGTAAGGATAAAAATACTGAATTCCAAATTTCAAATTCATGCACACATAATTTCAAGGAGCTGGTCTGACTTTGGCTTTCAGTTATGATAAAGTGATTTGCAGCACACCAATTTCAGCCCAGAAGAAGTAGAAAAGCTTAAGGTCCTTGATGGTTGCAAAGGCAAGCCAGATTTGGGGAATTAAGATCCTGGAGTCAAATGAATCTCAGACAGATCAACTAATACTATTTAACGTGTTTTCCCCTAAGGAGCATTTCCTGATTGTGGATAGAGAAGAAAAAAAGGCTAAGAATCCAAGCAAAGGACTGCTGTTAGGAGAGAGAGATAAGTCAACAATATCACTGGGCCAGAGAGACAAACACAGAGTTTGGGACTACCAAGGAAGCCAAGAAGCCAAAATTTAATGATAAGAGAGACACAAAGGGAGGACATTCAGTGATGTTCCCTCTTCAAGACATTTGCTAGATTTTTATGCTGCTCTAAGCTATAGACCAAGTAGCTAAACAACAACAACAGTAACAACAATAATAATAACAGAGTTTTCTAGACTCACATGGTAAAACAAGGCAAATATTGTATGCTATGATTTACCAATAAAGCAAGGCCTTAGTAAGCACCCTAGACTTTTAGTTTAAGGGGCCACTGAAGGGCATTACTCTAGAAGTAAGGATAAAGTACAAGTAAAACCTCCTGAAAACTACAACCCAGCCACAAACAGCTCAGTCCTTGATTGGATCAAAGTCACTGACCGAATTTAACCTGTCCACAACTGATCAAAAGTAGCAGGTATATAGACTCAGTACTAACAGGAAAGCATAATATAAAAACAGACATGCATAGGACCCAATTTTTGGAGTTGCCAAACACAGGTAAGATTGAGAATTTCTTATGAGAACTAGAATATAAATTTTAAAAATATCTAATGTAAATCTTAGCATCACAAAATGCAATAACTAAAATTAATCATTTAATATATGGGTTTAAATGCAGTTTTAACACAGTAGAAGAGAAGTAGTTAGAAGATATATCCATAGAAAATAAAATATCCGAGCAGAAGCAGGAAAACAAAAAGAAAATTTTAAATACAGAAAAGAAAATGAGAAACAAATGGAATACAGTAAATAGAGCAAAAAAACATAATTTGAATCTGAGGAGGAAAAAGAGCGTGTACATAAGAAATCATAATAAAAGAGTAGTGGTCATACAATTTCCAAAACTAAAGAAAGATATCAAGTGACAGAATAAGGAAGTGCTATGAACACCATGCAAGACAAACACAAATAAAACATCTATGTACCATGTAACAAAACTACTGGTCATGAACAAAAAAGAGGAATACTACATTATCATAACTGAAAGGAAAAGTCAGATGAGATTCCTTGGACCATGTGTGTGTGTGTGAATTTGAAATTTGAAATCCAGTATCCATATGCAAAAACACCATAATTTGTACCATAATCAAAATTAAATTGAATCATAGACCTACAGTAAAGATTAAACCTATAAAACACTGGAATACATAGGAAAAAACCTTTGCAGATTTGGAGCAGGGAAAGCTTTCTTTGGACACAAAAAACTATCAGTCATAAAGGGAAAAAAATTTTGACTGTAAAGCTACAAGGAGGTACTACTTACTATATACCCGCTATATAAGACTGAGAGTATCAAATCTGAGCAAAGATGTGAAGCAATCGGAACTCTCATATATTTCTGGGGGGCATAAAACAGGGTTAAAATCATTTTGAAAACAGTTTGACAGGCTCTTAAAGTTAGGCATCATATACCTATAAATTACCCATGAATTCCACTTCTAGATTTTTACCCAAGAGAAAGAAAACACATATGTCCACATGAATATCTACTTATGTATGTGAATGTTCACATCACAAACTTATGTATATGACTTAAAAACTGGAAACAAGTATCCAAAAAGCAAGCAAATACCACAAATTGTGATATATTCATATAGTGAAACACTATCCAACAATAAAAATAAATGATTTATTTATCCATTCCACAATATAGATGAGTTTCAAAAATATCAGACTGTTAAGTCAGACACAAAATAGTACACACTACATGATTCGATTAATAGGAAGTCCTGAAAGAGGAAAAATCAAATTATACTTACAATTAAATTACAATCAAAATCGGATCAGTGGTTGTCTAAGAGCAAGGATTCTCAGTGTTACTTGAGAGAAAACAGGGGAAACTTTTTGAAGAAGTGGAAATGACTTATATCTTGATTGGGTTGGTGGTTCAGTTCAGTTCAGTCGCTCAGTCATGTCCGACTCTTTGCGACCCCATGAATCGCAGCACGCCAGGCCTCCCTGTCCATCACCAACTCCCAGAGTTCACTCAAACTCACATCCATCGAGTCAGTGATGCCATCCAGCCATCTCATCCTCTATCGTCCCCTTCTCCTCCTGCCTCCAATCCCTCCCAGCATCAGAGTCTTTTCCAATGAGTCAACTCTTTGCAGGAGGTGGCCAAAGTACTGGAGTTTCAGCTTTAACATCATTCCTTCCAAAGAAATCCCAGGGCTGATCTCCTTCAGAATGGACTGGTTGGAACTCCTTGCAGTCCAAGGGACTCTCAAGAGTCTTCTCCAACACCACAGTTCAAAAGCATCAATTCTTCGGCGCTCAGCTTTCTTCACAGTCCAACTCTCACATCTATACATGACCACTGGAAAAACCATAGCCTTGACTAGACGGACCTTTGTTGGCAAGGTAATGTCTTTGCTTTTGAATATGCTATCTAGGTTGGTCATAACTTTCCTTCCAAGGAGTAAGCGTCTTTTAATTTCATGGCTGCAGTCACCATCTGCAATGATTTTGGAGCCCAGAAAAATAAAGTCTGACACTGTTTCCACTGTTTGCCCATCTATTTCCCATGAAGTGACCCATCAATTTATTGGACCAGATGCCATGATTTTCGTTTTCTGAATGTTGAGTTTTAAGCCAACTTTTTCACTCTCCTCTTTCACCTTCATCAAGAAGCTTTTGAGTTCCTCTTCACTTTCTGCCATAAGGGTGGTGTCATCTGCATATCTGAGGTTATTGATATTTCTCCCAGCAATCTTGATTCCAGCTTGTGTTTTTCCAGCCCAGCATTTCTCATGATGTACTCTGCATATAACTTAAATAAGCAGGGTGACAATATACAGCCTTGACGTACTCCTTTTCCTATTTGGAACCAGTCTGTTGTTCCATGTCCAGTTCTAACTGTTGCTTCCTGACCTGCATACAAATTTCTCAAGAGGCAATACCTGAATAAAGTGGTTTAAAAACTGTTACACTTCCGATTTTCTTTTTTTAAATTCGAACTGGTCTTCTCTCAAATCAGGTATGCATCTTTTTTCTTTTTTCATTTCCCTTAGCCTTCTGAGTACCAAAACCTTATTAATAATTCAACTTATATTTACTCAGCACCCATATTCTAGGTACTATTCTAGGCAGTGAATCAATTTATTGAACAAAACTTACAAAGCTCCCTACCTGATGAGCCTAAAATTAAATGCCAAGAAGAAGTTTCCTGCAGACTATTCAGTCCAAGAAAATATTATGATTTTTCATCACAAGCTATGATTTCATTTTTGTAGTTGTCCTTATATGGCTATATTCTATGATACTATTCCACAATAAGATATTGATTATAAACAATTGTTTTGTTGTTGCTGTTATTTCATTGCCAAAAGGTGTACAATTCTTTGTCACCCCATGGACTGTAACCCACCAGGTTTCTCTGTCCATGGGATTTCCCAGGCAAGAACACTGGAGTGGGTTGCCGTTTCCTTCTCCAGGGGAATCTTCCCAATCTAGGGATCAAACCTACATCTCCTACATTGCAGGCAGATTCTTCCACTTCAAAACCACCAGGTTTTGAAGCTCAAAATGAGTTACTAATGCCTCAGTTTTCTCAATGTGACTGAGCAAGACTGATGAAAATGAAAGCAATTCTAACTGGCCCTGCCACCTTTTTCTGTGACCCTTTATATCCCCTCCCTTCCCTGATTAGCAACTGTTTGAAAGGCTTCCATGCCCAGGAGCCCCACAGGGTCCTGCTCAATTTCATTATGGCAGTTGAGGGAAGACTTTCTTATCCTTCTGATGGTCTCTGCTTTCTTGAGGTGTCCACAGTTTGTATAGCATATGTCTCGTTAGCTAATCTCAATCAAAACTTTGTGGTTTTTTTTTTATCACTCAGTCATTAAAAAGAATGAAATAATGCCTTTTGTATCAAAGTGGACAGACCTACAGATTATCATACTGAGTGAAGTAAGTCAGACAGAGAAAGAGAAATATCATATGACATCCCTTATATATAGAATCTAAAAGGAAACGATTCAAGTGAACTTACTTACAAAACAGAAAAGAGATTTACAGAATTAAAGAATGAGTTTATGGTTGCTAGGGTAGGGTGGGTTGGGGATAAAGGATAGTTAGGGATGTAACTATAGCATAGTAAAGTATGGTAAAGGATGGACATGTTACTGTGTTTAAAACAGATTACCAATACGGACATACTATAAAGCACAGGGAACTCTGCCCAGTGTTATGTGGCAACCTGGATGGGAGGGGAGTTGAGGGGAGAATGGATACATGTATATGTATGGCTGAGTTACTCAACCATATTGTATATGAGCCATATTGTATATGTAACTCATATACAATAACTCATATGAGTTACATATACAATATATGTACAGGTATTGCGGTGCTTCTGAAAGTATCACAACATTATTCATTGGCCAAACTTCAATATAGGGGCTTCCCAGCTGGCTTAGTGAGTAAAGAAACTGTCTGCAATGCAGGAGACTCAGGTTTGATCCCTGGGTTGGGAAGATTCTGTAGAAGAGGGCATGGCAATACTGGAGGCCACTCCAGCATTCTTGCCTGGAGAATCCCATGGACAGGGGAGTCTGGTGGGCTACAGTCCATAGGGCTGCAAAGAGTCAGACACAACTCAAGTGATTGAGCACAAATGCATACACATTCCAATATAAAATTTAAAGTTTTTTAAAAAGCAGGGGGAAAGACTTTGATGTACCTGGTCCTAAAGGGACCCTCCCTCAGTCTTGACCCTTGTTCAATACTTGACTGAAGCTCCCATCTCTTCCACTTGGGTGTTCCACCCGTGCTCCCTGCCCACAAAGTCACCTCCAACTTGCCCTGTGTCCTCCCTGCTTTCAGCCACTTTCTGTGTCCCTCGTTAGAAACTTCTGGATCTCTTTTATTCCTTGTCTGGGCCCTGGGGAACCTGAGTCTGGCTCTAAGTCAGGCCTAACCACCTATTCATTTCTCTCAGCAACTTGTATTCCTGTTACCCAGAAACTGGATTTGCCTCTTGGTAGGTGTCAAAACAAGACACAACCAAGTCAAAGGCTGCAAGGATTCTTACTTGCAACTGGGATCTTTCCCGAAGTGATGTCTCCCTGAACAGCAAAATTGCGGAAGTTTTAAGCTAAGGATAACATGCATATTTATGAAAGGGCTTGGGGAGTAGGCAGAGTCCAAGCTTTAGCTAAGTCATGAGGGTCAGAAATTCTAGGTCAACATCACCATCCTTAGGTTCCAGTTAATCTGGTGATTGAGTTCTTCCGGCTAATTTTTACTATTGAAACAGAACTGGGAGTCTTTACAACTGATACATTATCTTTGCTGTTGTTATCTCTCTTGCCTGAAACAGTGTGTTCCTGCATTCTTTTTTGTTTCCTTAAGATCATTTATTACTAAGACCTATTCAAGGGCAAGCACTATAGCCAACCTTAGATCACAAAATGGCTTAGGCCAAAAGGGCTTCTCTTATGTTAAGAAAGTCATTCCTGGTTCTCTTTCTCCAGGGATCCTCTACCCTATCTATTTATATTTCTGGAACCATGCCAGCTGTGGGCATCTCTCAGAGGGATATACCTTTTTTAGATTGAAGTTGGAGATGGCCCTTGTCAAAGGAGGGGTTCCTACCTCTCAGAGCCTTTTGAGTTCAAAGTTAGGTCACAAGATAGATAAAAATAAAGAAATGAATGCTTACAGGAAGAAAACTAAACATCCAAGAAGGAAAACAATGTATACCAAGAGGTAATACCAAGGGACTTGCCTGGTGGTGGTTAAGACTTAGTCTTCCAATGCAGGGGTTGCATATTTGATGTCTAGTTGGGGAGCTAAGATTCCACGTGATTCAGGTCCAAAAAGTCAAAGCATAAAAACAGAAGCAATATTATAACAAATTCAATAAAGACTTAAAAAAAAAAAAAAAGAGAGAGAGAGAGAGGTAATGTTGGATTTGTAGCCTCTTATCCCTCCCCCTCCAAAAATATGCAAAGATGTAAAGTGGGGCTGAATATCTGAACATTACTGCAGTATATTGAATGGAAAAAAGAATCCATTCTAAGAGCCATTTGGTAATACAACTTGTCAGGCTCAGTATTTATTGGGAGGCAGTAATATGTTCCAGGAACTCTGCTAGGTGCTTTCCCACACATCATCTCTCAACAATCCGTTGAGGTAGGAATGACCTTCCCACAACAAGGATGAGAAACTGAGATTACAGAGATTAAAGGACTTGCCCAGAGCCACCAAATTAAATAAAAGATCACATGGGGCCTGAAAATATGCCTTTCTTTCTGACGTTTAGTGGTAATTGTCTTAACATTCTCTTTTGTTATGCTTCAAGGTAAGATGTTTATGACCGTTTAGGGGACAAAGACATTTTATAATTAATGGTGTATTATTTTTTAACCTCTCTTCACAGAATACCAAAACAATGTGTGTGTTTGTTGAAGAGAAAATGCCAAATGTAACAAACCACAGGGGCAGAATTTTTAAGGTAGGAGCCTTAGTTATTACATCAGTGGAGATATCAGGTGGCCATCACTGTAGTTATCAAAACTACAAGTAGATATCACCTCATATCAGTCAGAACGGCTATCATCAAAAAATACACTGGGGATAAATACTGGGGAGAGAAGGGAATCCTCCTACACTACTGGTGGGAATGTAAATTGGTATAGCCTCTATGGAGAACAGTATAGATGTTCCTTAAAAAACTAAAACTAAAGTTACCATACGATTCTGCAACCCCACTCTTGGGAATACATCTGGAAAAAAAAACATGGTCCAAAAAGATACATGCATGCAATATTCATTGCAGCAATGTTTACAATAGCTACAACATGGAAGCAACATAAATGTCCTTTAACAGAAGAATGAATAAAGAAGATGTTATAAATATATACAATGGAATATTGTTTTTGTTGTTGTTTAGTTGCTAAGAGTGTCCAACTCTTCTGTGACCCCACAGACTATAGCACGCCAGGCTCCTCTTTCCATGGGATTTTCCAGGCAAGAATATAAGAGTGGGTTGCTATTTCCTTCTCCAGGTGATCTAACTGACCCAGCACTCAAAACTGTGTCTCCTGTCTCCTGCATTGGCAGGTAGGTTCTTTACCACTGAGCCGCCAGGGATATTACTCAGAAAAAAAAAATAATAATGCCATTTGTAGCAACATGTAGCACAATCACAGGAAGCTAACCAATCTGACCACATGGACCACAGCCTTGTCTAACTCAATGAAACTATGAGCCATGCCATGTAGGGCCATCTAAGATGGATGGGTCATGGTGGAGAGTTCTGATAAAATGTGGTCCACTGGAGAAGGGAACGGCAAACCACTTCAGTATTCTTGCCTTGAGAACCCCATGAACAGTATGAAAAGGCAAAAAAATAGGACACTAAAGATGAACGCCCAGGTCGGCAGGTGCCCAGTGTGTTACTGATGATCAGTGGAGACACAACTCCAGAAAGAATGAAGAGAGGAACCAAAGCAAAAACAATACGAAGTTGTGGATGTGACTGGTGACGGAAGTAAAGTCTGATGCTGTAAAGAGCAATATTGCATGGGAACCTGGAATGTTAGGTCCATGAATCAAGGCAAATTGGAGGTGGTCAAGCAGGAGATGGCAAGAGTGAACATTGACATTTTAGGAATCAGCGAACTAAAATGGACTGGAATGGATGAATTTAACTCAGATGACCATTATATCTACTACTGTGGGCAAGAATCCCTCAGAAGAAATGGAGTAGCCATCATAGTCAACAAAGAAGTCCAAAATGCAGTACTTGGATGCAATCTCAAAAATGACAGAATGACCAATGCTAATTTCCAAGGCAAACCATTCAATATCACAGTAATCCAAGTCTATGCCCTGACCAGTAATGCTGAAGATGCTGAAGTTGAACGGTTCTATGAAGACCTACAAAACCTTCTAGAACTAACACCCAAAAAAGATGTAATTTTCATTATAGGGGACTGGAATGCAAAAGTAGGAAGTCAAGAAATACTTGGACTAACAGGCAAATATGGCCTCAGAGTACAGAATGAAACAGACCAAAGGTTAATAGAATTTTTCCAAGAGAACACACTGGTCATAGCAAACATCCTCTTCCAACAACACAAGAGAAGACTCTACACACGGACATCATCAGATGATCAATACCAAAGTCAGATTGATTGTCTTCTCTGCAACCAAAGATGGAGAAGTTCTATACAGTCAGCAAAAACAAGACCAGGAGCTGACTGTGGCACAGACCATGAACTCCTTATTGCCAAATTCAGACTTAAATTGAACAAAGTAGGGAAAACCGCTAGACTATTCGGATCAGATCAGATCAGAACAGTCGCTCAGTTGTGTCTGACTCTTTGTGACTCCATGAATCGCAGCACACCAGGCCTCCCTGTCCATCACCAACTCCCAGAGTTCACTCAAACTCACATCCATCGAGTCAGTGATGCCATCCAGCCACCTCATCCTCTGACGTCCCCTTCTCCTCTTGCCCCCAATCCCTCCCAGCATCAGAGTCTTTTCCAATGAGTCAACTCTTGGCATGAGGTGGCCAAAGTACTGGAGTTTCAGCTTTAGCATCATTCCTTCCAAAGAAATCCCAGGGCTGATCTCCTTCAGAATGGACTGGTTGGATCTCCTTGAAGTCCAAGGGACTCTCAAGAGTCTTCTCCAACACCACACTTCAAAAGCATCAATTCTTCGGCGCTCAGCCTTCTTCACAGTCCAACTCTCACATCCATACATGACAACTGGAAAAACCATAGCCTTGACTAGACGGACCTTTGTTGGCAAAGTAATATCTCTGTTTTTGAATATGCTATCTAGATTGGTCATAACTTTCCTTCAAAGGAGTAAGCATCTTTTAATTTCATGGCTGCAGTCACCATCTGTAGTGATTTGGGAGCCCAAAAAAATAAAGTCTGACACTGTTTCCACTGTTTCCCCATCTGTTTGCCATGAAGTGATGGGACCAGATGCCATGATCTTCGTTTTCTGAATGTTGAGCTTTTTTTTTTTTTTAATTTTATTTTATTTTTAAACTTTATATGATTGTATTAGTTTTGCCAAATATCAAAATGAATCCACCACAGGTATACATGTGTTCCCCATCCTGAACCCTCCTCCCTCCTCCCTCCCCATACCATCACTCTGGGTCGTCCCAGTGCTCTAGCCCCAAGCATCCATGTTGAGCTTTAAGCCAACTTTTCACTCTCCACCTTCACTTTCGTCAAGAGGCTTTTGAGTTCCTCTTCACTTTCTGCCATAAAGGTGGTGTCATCTGCATTATCTGAGGTGATTGATATTTCTCCTGGCAATCTTGATTCCAGCTTGTGTTTCTTCCAGTCCAGCGTTTCTCATGATGTACTCTTCATATAAGTTAAATAAACAGGGTGACAATATACAGCCTTGATGAACTCCTTTTCCTATTTGGAACCAGTCTGTTGTTCCATGTCCAGTTCTAACTGTTGCTTCCTTACCTGTATATAGGTTTCTCAAGAGGCAGGTCAGGTGGTCTGGTATTCCCATCTCTTTCAGAATTTTCCACAGTTTCTTGTGATCCACACAGTCAAAGGATTTGGCATAGTCAATAAAGCAGAAATAAATGTTTTTCTGGAACTCTCTTGCTTTTTCCATGATCCAGCGGATGTTGGCAATTTGATCTCTGGTTCCTCTGCCTTTTCTAAAACCAGCTTGAACATCAGGAAGTTCACGGTTCACATATTGCTGAAGGCTGGCTTGGAGAATTTTAAGCATTACTTTACTAGTGTGGGAGATGAGTGCAATTGTGCGGTAGTTTGAGCATTCTTTGGCATTGCCTTTCTTTGGGACTGGAATGAAAACTGACCTTTTCCAGACCATTCAGGTATGACCTAAATCAAATCCCTTACAATTATACAGTGAAAGTGACAAATAAATTCAAGAGATTAGATCTGATAGACAGAGTGCCTGAAGAACTATGGATGGAGGTTCATGACATTGCTCAGGAGGCAGGGATCAAGACTATCCCCAAGAGGAAGAAATGCAAAAAGGCAAAATGGCTGTCTGAGGAGGCCTTACAAATAGCTGTGAACAGAAGCGAAATGAAATCAAAGGAGGAAAGGAAAGATGCACCCATTTGAATGCAGAGTTCCGAAGAATAGCAAGGAGAGGTAAGAAAGTCTTCCTCAACAATCAATGCAAAGAAATAGAGGAAAACAATAGAATGGGAAAATCTAGAGATCTCTTCAAGAAAATCAGAAATACTAAGGGAACATTTCATGCAAAGAGGGGCACAATCAAGGACAGAAATGGTATGGACCTAACAGAAGCAGAAGATGTTAAGAAGAGGTGACAACAACACACAGAAGAACTATACAAGATCCTCACGACCCAGATAATCACAATGGTGTGATCACTCACCTAAAGCCAGACATCTTGGAATGTGAAGTCAAGTGGGCCTTAGGAAGCATCACTATGAACAAAGCTAGTGGAAGTGATAGAATTGCAGTTGAGCTATTTCAAATCCTGAAAGATGAAACTGTGAAAGTGTACCACTCAATATGCCAGCAAATTTGGAAAACTCAGCAGTGGCCACAGGACTGGAAAAGGTCAGTTTTCATTCCAATCCCTAAGAAAGGCAATGCTAAAGAATGCTCAAACTATGCACAATTGCACTCATCTCGCATGCTAGCAAAATAATGCTCAAGATTCTCCAAGCCAGGCTTCAACAGTACGTGATCCGTGAACTTCCAGATGTTCAAGCTGGATTTAGAAAGGCAGAGGAACCAGAGATCAAATTGCCAACATCTGTTGGATCATTGAAAAAGCAAGAGAGTTCCAGAAAAATATCTACTTCTGCTTTACTGACTATGTCAAAACCTTTGACCATGTGGACCACAACAAACTCTAGAAAATCCTTAAAGAGATGGGAATACCAAACCACCTGACCTGCCTCCTGAGCAATCTCTATACAGGTCAAGAAGCAACAGTTAGAACTGGACATGGAACAACAGACTGGTTCCAGATAGGGAAAAGAGTATGTCAAGGCTGTATATTCTCACCCTGTTTATTTAACTTATATGCAGAGTACATCATGAGACATGCTGGGCTGGAAGAAGCACAAGCTGGAATCAAGATTGGCAGGAGAAATATCAATAACCTCAGATATGCAGATGACACCACACTTATGGCAGAAAGTGAAGAGGAACTAAAAAGCCTCTTGAGGAAAGTGAAGGAGGAGAGTGAAAAACTTGGCTTAAAACTCAACATTCGGAAAACTAAGAACATGGCATCTGGTCCCATCACTTCGTGGCAGATAGATGGGGAAACAGTGGAAACAGTGTCAGACTTTATTTTTTCGGGCTCCAAAATCACTTCAGATGGTGACTGCATCCATGAAATTAAAACACACTTGCTCCTTGGAAGAAAATCTATGACCAACCTAGATAGCATATTCAAAAGCAGAGACATTACTTTGCCAACAAAGGTCTGTCTAGTCAAAGCTACGGTTTATCCAGTGGTCATGTATGGATGTGAGATTTGTTTCTTTTTTTTTTTTTTCTGGGTAAATAAGGAAATATTTTTACTTTATCAATAGTTTTTTTTTTTTTTACATGAAGTTTTATTTATTTATTTATTTTTTAACTTTATTTTATTTTTAAACTTTACAATATTGTATTGGTTTTGCCAAATATCAAAATGAATCCGCCACAGGTATACATGTGTTCCCCATCCTGAACCCTCCTCGCTCCTCCCTCCCCATACCATCCCTCTGGGTCATCCCAGTGCACCAGCCCCAAGCATCCAGTATCATGCATCAAACCTGGACTAGTGACTCGTTTCATATATGATATTATACTTTTTTCAGTGCTATTCTCCCAAATCATCCCACCCTCTCCCTCTCCCACAGAGTCCAAAGGACTGTTCTATACATCAGTGTCTCTTTTGCTGTCTCGTATACAGGGTTATTGTTACCATCTTTCTAAATTCCATATGTATGCGTTAGTATACTGTATTGGTGTTTTTCTTTCTGGCTTACTTCACTCTGTATAATAGGCTCCAGTTTCATCCACCTCATTAGAACTGATGCAAATGTATTCTTTTTAATGGCTGAGTAATACTCCATTGTGTATATGTACCGCTGCTTTCTTATCCATTCATCTGCTGATGGACATCTAGGTTGCTTCCATGTCCTGGCTATTATAAACAGTGCTGTGATGAACATTGGGGTACACATGTCTCTTTCCCTTCTGGTTTCCTCAGTGTGTATGCCCAGCAGTGGGGTTGCTGGATCATAAGGCAGTTCTATTTCCAGTATTTTAAGGAATCTCCACACTGTTCTCCATAGTGGCTGTACTAGTTTGCATTCCCACCAACAGTGTAAGAGGGTTCCCTTTTCTCCACACCCTCTCCAGCATTTATTGCTTGTAGACTTTTGGATCGCAGCCATTCTGACTGGCATGAAATGGTACCTCATAGTGGTTTTGATTTGCATTTCTCTGATAATGAGTGATGTTGAGCATCTTTTCATGTGTTTGTTAGCCATCTGTATGTCTTCTTTGGAGAAATGTCTATTTAGTTCTTTGGCCCATTTTTTGATTGGGTCATTTATTTTTCTGGAATTGAGCTGTAGGAGTTGCTTGTATATTTTTGAGATTAGTTGTTTGTAAGTTGCCTCATTTGCTATTATTTTCTCCCATTCTGAAGGCTCTATAAAGAAAGTTGAGCACTGAAGAATAGATGCCTTTGTGGTGTTGGAGAAGACTCTTAAGAGTCTTTTGGACTGCAAGGAGATCCAACAAGTCCATCCTAAAGGAAATCAGTCCTGAATATTCATTGGAAGGACTGATGCTGAAGCTGAAACTCCAATACTTTGGCCACCTGATGGAAAGAACTGACTCACTGGAAAAGACCCTGTGCCTGGGAAAGATTGAAGGCAAGAGAAGGAGATGACAGAGGATGAGAGCATTGGATGGCATCACCAACTCAATGGACATGAATTTGAGTAACTCTGGGAGTTGGTGATGGGCAGGGAGGCCACAAAGAGTCAGACACGACTGAGTAACTGAACTGAACTGAACTGAACTATAGGAACATGATGGATCTAAAGATTATACTGAGTGAAGTAATTCAGATGGGAAAAAGAAATATCATATGATATTACTTGTATGTGAAATCTTGAAAAAAAAGATACAAGTGAACTTATTTACAAAACAGAGACACAGACTGAGAGAACAATCTTATGGTTATGGATGGGGGAAGAGCTGGAGGAGGGATAGATGGAAGTCTGGGATGGACATATACACAACGCTAGGTGGGGAAACAGTGGAAACAGTGTCAGACTTTATTTTTGGGGGCTCCAAAATCACTGCAGATGGTGACTGCAGCCATGAAATTAAAAGACACTTACTCCTTGGAAGGAAAGTTATGACCAACCTAGATAGCATATTCAAAAGCAGAGACATTACTTTGCCAACAAAGGTTCGTCTAGTCAAGGCTATGGTTTTTCCAGTGGTCATGTATGGATGTGAGAGTTGGACTGTGAAGAAGGCTGAGCGCCGAAGAATTGATGCTTTTGAAGTGTGTTGGAGAAGACTCTTGAGAGTCCCTTGGACTGCAAGGAGATCCAACCAGTCCATTCTAAAGGAGATCAGTCCTGGGTGTTCTTTGGAAGGAATGATGCTAAAGCTGAAACTCCAGTACTTTGGCCACCTCATGCAAAGCGTTGACTCATTGGAAAAGACTCTGATGCTGGGAGGGATTGGGGGCAGGAGTAAAGGGGGACGACAGAGGATGAGATGGCTGGATGGCATCACCGACTCCATAGACATGAGTTTGAATGAACTCCTGGAGATGGTGATGGACAGGAAGGCCTGGTGTGCTGCAATTCATGGGGTCACAAAGAGTCAGACACGACTGAGCAACTGAACTGAATTAAACTGAACTGATACTTAAAATGGATTACCAACAAGGACCTACCTTTACACAGGGAAGTCTGGTCAATCTTATATAACAACATAGATGGGAAAAGAATTTGAAAAAGAATAGATACTTGTATTTGTATAACTGAGTCACATTGCCATACACCTGAAACTAACACAATATTCTTAATCAACTATACTCCATTATAAAATAAAAAGGTGTTTTTTAAAGGAACTATCACATTGACCTTGAGAGAGTATCCCCTCAACTTTGCTCTGCTTCAACTTCTTGGCTCAAGCACCACCCTCTGAAAGGAAGAGGTTTGGACCAATCCCTGAATCCATGTCCAAAAGGGCTGAAAACATGCTCTGGTCTTGGTGGTGAGAAGTACCCAGGTTTTCCAGGCAAGAGATATATGCAGGTCAGGTACTACTCAACTTTTAGTCCTGACTTCTGCAATGAAGGTGGAGTCTGGTAGTTGTTTGGACTGACTTCTCACATATAGGGTCATGTTGGCACCTGCTTCCAGAAGCCTCCTCCCACCTAGGAAGGGTCTTGTCAACCTAAAGATGGCCTAAGCCTAGAGAGGTACTGCTTGACCAAATCAGAGATTGTAAATATATATATTTCTTTTATATTCTGCTGCTGCTGCTAAGTCACTTCAGTCGTGTCCAACTCTGTGCAACCCCATAGACAGCAGCCCACCAGGCTCCCCCGTCCCTGGGATTCTCCAGGTAAGAATACTGGAGTGGGTTGCCATTTCCTTCTCCAATGCATGAAAGTGAAAAGTAAAGTGAAGTCGCTCAGTCGTGTCCGACTCTTAGCAACCCCATGGACTGCAGCCTACCAGGCTCCTCCATCCATGGGATTTTCCAAGCAAGAATACTGGAGTGGGGCGCCATTGCCCTAAGCTAGGCCATCTTAAAGTAAGGCTATTGCAGACAATGGGGTCTAGTATGAAAAAGAAAGCTATATCAAAGTTCCTCTGGGGAGTCTTTGTCATGGCCTGCTATGATGCTGAATTGGTCAATAACACAGAGATAGAAGGGGCCTCCCAAGTGGCTCAGTGGTAAAGAATCCGCCTGCCAATGCAGGTGATGCAGGAGACATGGGTTCGATCCCTGGGTCAGGAAGGTCCCCTGGAGGAGAAAATGGTAACCCCCTCCAGTATTCTTGCAGGGAAAATCCCATGGGCAAAGGAGCCTGGTGGGCTTTGGTCCATGGGATCACAAAGAGTCGGACATGACTAAGTGACTGAGCACACACACACACAGATGGAAAACATACTCAAGGCCAGAGCTGAGCACTCATTCACAAGGGACAAGAGAAGGCATAAGTGTTGAACACATACACTAAGACCTGCCAACATTTTTCACTTGCAACTTTCTGAAAGAATGAGATTTCATCCTGGGCTGGGTAAAGAAGAAACAGCCAAGCCAAAATGTTTTCTCTGATATAAATGTGTGGCTTCCAGGAATTCCAACAAGAGACACCCCTATGACTCCAAGGTCAAAATCCACGACTCAGAGATTTCTATTAGAGCAAAGCCAAGTGAGAGTGGGTGCTTTCTAGAGAGGTAAGTTTGTTAGGGGAAATATGGTCTGAAACAGCCCTCCCTGGCCAGGCAAGATAGTAGCCACTTGCATGAGCTATTTTAACAACAGGAGGTTCTAGTAAGGAACTTGGAACCAGCAAGCTACCAAGAACTAGAAGAATTCAGGAAAGGTACAAAGGAGAGAAAAGACTCCAGTCTATGCATCTTCCTAATCTCCCAGAATCCTTGCTGGAATCCATCTTAGCTGAGTGATGTGTGCACCACCAGGAAAGACCCTGAGTCAGAATGATCGTGCTGAGACAACCTGGAAACTAATAGCATCACTGTGAAACCTGAAACTGCAAACCACGTGGCTGAGCAGTCTTCGGGGTTCCCTTACCCTGCTTCTCTCCACCCACGTGCCCCTTCCCAATAAAGTCTCTTGCATGGTTAGCAGGTATGTCTTCTCGGACAATTCATTTCCAAATGTTAGACAAGAGCCCACTCTCAGCCCCTAGAAAAAGTCCCCCTCCCTGCAATAAGTTCACTTCCAGAAGTTGTTTGAGTTTTGAAAGTCAAGACACCACAGACACTATTAGGTATACTGAGATTCTCAAGAAGATAAATCAAGCTTCTCAAATTCAAGATTCATTCAATTACATAATTTGAAATGAATTTAAGAGAGATTTTTCTTCAGAGCATTTCCCCCCCATCTCCTTCTGCTTAACCACGCATGGATGGCAGAAGGTTCAAGAATTTCTTCCAGGAATGAAGATTCTTCCAGTCCCTCTCTTCTCTGGCCTGTAAACTGAAAGACACGCCCTTGTTCAACGCCCCAACTGCCTACTTCTTACATTTCCCTGGAGGTTGTTGATTTCACCCTGGTTAGGTAAACAAATACGGCACTTAATTACGTGGCCCATTCAGTTTGACATCATTTTCTGCAAATGGCTTGCATTAAGATCCAAATCAACCATCTGGAATCTGGAACACGCTCTCCTACAGGGCCTCTCCTTCTATGCCAAGATCTGGCCTGAACTTGAGAAACAAGATCAACTATATGAGAGCTATTTCAGCCCAGATTTTCCTCTTCTCTGGAAAATTCAGGGAACTGGAGACACCATTCCCCACTGACCCAATGCAGAAAATTATGACTTTCAATGATAGTATGAACTCACAGACAATGTCTGAACTGGGATTAACACACACTAATGCATGGTGGGCAAGTATGGTCCAAATTCAATACCTGCAACTTACGGGAAAAAAAAAGGCGGGGCTGGGGGGGGGAGGTGTTTTAGAGAGGGAAAAACTGAGAAGTCTAGGCATCTGAGCAGTGTTTGAACTTTTCCTTTTAACAAGGATCTGTTTTTCTGAAAACCCAACTCTCTCAAATTAGTTGGGTCATTGTTCCTCAGGAGTTTTATTTCTCTATGGGGAGAATTTCCAACACACAGAATTACCTCTTTTCATCCTTAATTGTGATACTTCCTGCTAATTGAAAGCTAGGCCTTGTGGTTTCCAGAACACTAATTTGTGATGGTAAAACCTTTACCCATCATAAATTATTTCATTGTTCAACGAGGATGTAAAATAATTAATTGGTTATTTGGCAGATAAGTTCAGCATTTGCAGGATCTGTTTTATAAGAAATTTTATTGATGAAAATGTGTCTAAAGCTTTAGCAATGCACTTGGCTTTAGTGTTTGGCAGCAAGGAGACAAACTCTTAAAGCCAAAAACCTCCCCAGGGCACGAGGCAAAGTACAAGTTTGCATCTATATTCCTGCTGTAGGTCATTGGGGGTCTCCTTTTACAGACAATTGGCAAAAGGTTTCAGTGGCTGTTTTATGATCCATTTTGATTTTGTATATGAGCAAATCTCACGTTTCGGCCATGAGACATACCCATGTTTTACCGTGTTGCCCTTAAATGATTTTTCAAGAAGTTGCATTAACTCTTAAAATTGACAGGAATAAATAGAAGCACCATAAATTTTTTTAAGTTGAAGTCACAAGCATCACAGGCTAACTTACTGTTAGACTGTTGGCCAGTATAGTTTTTAAGACATTAAAAAAAAAAGTTCAAACTCATCATCACAGATATACTTGGCTGTCCTGATGCTACCATTTTTAAGAAATTAAACTGGGTCTATATGACACCAATTCAACCAGCTAAGTCTAGTAAATGTCTTAAAAGAAAATCCCAGAAGTTGATTATTTACTGATGAATGGACAAAAAAAGCCAAGCGGGGACTTCCGCTGACAATAGGTGCTTGGCCATCCAGGGCCTTCTTCATCTCTTAGCCCCTCTGTACTGTGTACAAAGCTGGCTCCTAGGGACATCATGGAAGTGCTCGCTTACTGAGTTTGTGCTTTCAATAAGCACTGCATTCTGCTTCAAACAGAACATAAAGAAAGGTAAAAGTGATACAGGCAAGTGCTTGCTCCTTGAACGTCAGCCGTTTGCTGTACCAACGTGTGTTTATAATAAACGCTTCCAGAATGAAAAAAAAATGTCCATTTCCACCTTCAAATGCACTCTTCAAAATCAGCCCTATTCTGGGAAAATGTTTCTGGGAAAGAGTAGTGCGTGCAAAAACTGAAAACAAGGAGGTTACACATTTGTGTGACTAATATCCCTTGTCTTGTAACTGAGACCAGAAGAACAACTAAGAAACTAACAACTAAGACAAATTTACTCTCAGGCTTAGTATTGACATGTCTTTCTTGTTAACACAACAGATTTCTGAACATGTTTTCACATAAGTTCTTCCCTTCAAAAACTCATGGCTTGACTTCACGGAGTTGTCTTGAGACCAAAGCAATTTATTTAGAAATATTGAAAAGTAATAACTGTTTTAGAAGTTTCAGGAAAGGAAAAAAAAAAAAAAGGTAATTCCTATTCCATGCCTGGTTATTTATTCCCGCAAAATGAAAACTCTAATTTGAAAAGATATGAGCAGCTCCAAAGTTCATAGTAGCACTATTTACAATAGCTAAGATATAGAAGCAACCCTAAGTGTCCATTCACTGATGGATAAAAAAGATGTGGCACACACGTATATATAAAGTATTCCATTGTGTATATACATATACACAATTGAACACTACTCAGCCATAAAAAACAATGAAGTTTTGCCATTTAGAGCAACATGGATGATCATGGAGGGTATTATGCTAAATGAAGTAAGACAAATGCTGTAGGACATCACTTATATGTGGAATCTAAAAAATACAACGAACAAGTGAATATATAAAAAAAGAATAGACACAGATATAGAGAACTGGTGGTTACCAGTGGGAAGAGGAGAGAGGGGAGGGGCAAAATAAGGGTAGGGGATTAAGAGGTACAAACTTATGTATAAAATAAACTGAAAGATATCTTGTGTAACACAGAGAATATATACAATATTTTATAGCTAAAAATAGAGTAGAACCTTTAAAACTTGTGAATCACTATGTATACCTATAATTTATATAATATACTACAGCAACTATACATCAATAAAATAAACAAAAATGAAATAAAAATAAATTAATAAAAGTCTCATGAAAATAAAAAATTAACAAGGAAAAGTATTACCACTTCTGTTCTATTTTATAATATATAATCTTTACATACTGACAAGAGTAACTTGTGTCTGTACGCTCGGTCACTTCAGTCATGTCCAACTCTTTGCAACCCCATGGACTGTAGCCCACCAGGCTCCTCTGTCCAGTCAAAAATACTGGAATAGGTTTCCATGCCCTCCTACAGGGGATGTATCTTCCCAAGCTGTGGGAAGGAACCCATGCCTCAGGTGTCCTGCATTGGCAGGCAGGTTCTTGACTACTAGGGCCACTGAGAAGCCCACAGACCAGCTTATATAACATCAGAAGGACGGATCTCGTCCTCCTGTTCTCACTGCTTAAATACTGTCATTCTTCAGCTCTCTCCTACCTGTAAATGCATATGAGCTTTACTCTCTTACAGCTTGTAAACTCTAGCATTGTTTATACACTTTTCTTACTCTCTTTATTAAGAATTTTATAAGCTCAATATCGTTCTCCTAAGGGATGAATCAGACACACTGTATTAATATATATGTTTAGGTTGATGCTGTGAAATAGTGAGATGATAGGACAAGGATAGGTGGGGAGAAAAGCAATCGAATGTGACTGTCCTCCCAGTCACACTCCAATGAGTCTAAGGTATGTAAGTAAATCGAAACAGTGTTCAAATGAATAAAGAAATTGCTTGTTTTCAAGGTAGAACTTTGGTCACAAAGGCAAAGGTCATTCTTATTTGGGGAGGGGGGGGGGTCATACAGACACAGATAGTATTAAAAAGGAAAAAGAGAGGGAAAAAACTTTTAATGAGTTGTAATTGGTCAGGGTTCTCCAGAGACACAGAACCAACAAGACAGATAAAGAGACAGAAAGAGATAGATGACATAAAGACAGGTGGTAGATAATAGACAGATAGATACAACTACCAAAGCAGAAGACACAAGAGATGAAGTTTCGATTCCTGGGTTGGGACAACCCCCTGAAGGAGGAAATGGCAACTCACTCCAGTATTCCTGCCTGAAAAATCCCATGAACAGAGGAGCCTGGTGGGCTGCAATCCATGGGGTCACAAAAGAGCTGGTCCTGACTTAGCAACGGATCACACACGATGGATGGATGATATAGATGGCAGACACAAACACACACACATACATATAAAAAATCTACCTATCATTTATGTATCTTTATTTTAAGACAAGAGATTTATTTCAAGGAATTGACCCACCCAATTATGGGGGCTGACTAGCATGAAATCCATATAGGCAAACTGAAAACTCACACAGGATTTCCATTACCAGTGTTAAGGCTGTATTTCTTCTCCAAAAGACCTGTTTTTTGTTTTTACAGCCTTCATCTGATGGGATGAGATCAACCTACATTATGGAAGGTAACTTCTTTTACTTAAGGTCAACTAATTGTAAATGTTACTCATGTCTGAAAATATTTTCACAGCAACATCTAGACTAGTGTTTGACCAAACCCTTGGGCACAATAGCTTAGCCAAGTGGACACACAAAATCAGCCATCACAGGAGTATTGAGTGGTTTCATAAATGAAGCCAAAGAAGAGGAAAGAATGTGAAGGAGGTGCAGAAAATCTCCTGCCCTTCTTCCACAATTAGAATGACAAGATTCAGAGAAGTTAGTCAACACTGCGGTAACCAGTCACCCTAGTTTGGGTCATTGAAGGGAACGGATCTGAGTTATAATTAAGGTTTTGTTCCAGGAAACACTCAGCCAAGAACTGTGGGTTCGGGCAATCATTCTTCTTATTTTCATCAGTCTCAAAGACAGGTTCTCTTTCTGTAGTCCTTGACCCACGAGAGAATTATCGGGCATGTATTGATCGCCTGTGACCAAGGCTTCACGCTCTGCAGCTGAGGGGTGGGACCAGCAGTTCCCTGACTGTGCCCGGACCCATGCACATTAATCATTTTAATTAAGTGCATCCAGTCATCCTTGTCAAATCCATGGCCAATGAACTGCAAACTATCAGAACAAGGTGTTGGATGGAGTCGATCATACTTTGATGAGTAAACCAACTTGACTTGTTCATTTATGAAAGAAGTTTGAAATGCGCTCAGGCTTAGTCATGGGCTGGTGAGGGTGTTTTCCTCTTAAACCACTCTTCATAGAGGACAACCTGTTTCTAAAAATGCAGGAGACGTGTGGGCAAAGTGACCCCAGTCCCTGAATAAATTGCTGCACTGACTTTTCTATGAGTAAAATATTATAAATTCGAATAACCTCTTCGGAGCATTTAAGGTACAGGAAATGAGTCATCGTAAGAACCTCCTGCAGCCTCTGGATGCTGGCAAACATTTTTTTTTTAAACCCTCATTAATTAGTGGGAAAGTAAACTTGAAAAACCTGAGTTAATATTATTTTGAAAAGAAATATCGTTTATGACTTTCACGTTCTTTCCAGTATAATGACTTCAAAGTATTTCTTAATCCAGTCCTTTGGTGAATGTGTTATTTTTTTTTAATACACGAGAATAAAATTCAGTCATGTGCATGGAAAGTAAGCTGCTATAACAAAGCAAACTGTTATAATGTAATTACTTCATGTTTCATTGGTGTTTGCTTATTAGCAAAAGAATGAATAGGAAATTTTCTACTAAGGCAACCGAAAGCACACATTAACTTTTTAAAAAATGTGTCTTTGTTGTAGTATTCTCTCTGCTTCGTGCATGTTGGACTAATTCTAAATTAAATTAAAATTTTTAATTAATTATTAATTTTCCTCATGAGGAGGACAGTTTGGTGTTCTGAAGTTCTGGGATTTTTATCTCCCCAGTAGTCCTTGATAGATGTTTTTTAGTCGTATTGGGGCAGAAAATGTGAAAGTGTTAGTCACTCAGTATATCCAGCTGTTTGTGAGCCCATAGACTGTAGCCTACCATGCTTCTCTGTCCATGGGATTCTCCAGGCAAGAACACTGGAGAGGATAGCCATTCTCTTTTCCAGGGGATCTTCCCAACCCAGGGGTTGACTCTGTGTCTCTTACATTGGCAGGCAGATTCTTCACCATCTAAGCCACTAGGGAAGGCCAGAACCCATGCTGTCAATATCCCCTCCATTAGTCTGGGTTCTCCAGAGAAACAGAAATAGGATATGTGTATATATAAAGAAAGAGGTGTATTGTAAGGAACTGGCTCACACTGTTATGGAGGCTGAGAAGTCCCAAGTTCTGTAATTGACAAGCCTGAGATCCAAGAGAGTCAATGGTCTAAGTTCCAGCCCAAGTGCAAGAAAAGACTGACATTTCAGCTCGAAGAGAGTCAAGCAGAGAGAATGAATTTTCACGTATTCTGCCTTTTGTTCTATTCAGGTTTCTAACAGATTGAAAGAGGTTCACCCACCTTAGAGAGGACAGACAACCTGCTTTACTCAGTCTACCCATTTAAATGTAGTCGTAGCCAGAAACACCCTCAGAGACACATCCAGAGTAACATTTAAGAAAACATTTGGGCACCTACTAACCCAGTTGACACATAAAATTAACCATCACATCTTGCTTACCACCATACACAAACACACACACAAAATCTGGCAGTGGCTTATGAAATACTAGAGGAGCTAGGTTTTAATGAAGAAATTAGAACTTGATACACTAAGGACTGAAACAAGCAGTATGAAATAGGTCAGATTTACACAGAAGGAACACCTACCTTAGACCTGGGCTGAGGGGAGGGTGGTAGGGTAACGAAAATCTTCTCGGAATAAAGCCTGCCAAAGCTAAGGCTTGAGTAGGAAAGAGATTTTGTTTCAAAAAGATAATAGCAGTGTAGGAAGCGTAGAAAGAGAAAACATTCTAGACACAGATGAAAGCCTGCACAAAGCAGAACAGATCTCAACCTGAAAATTGAGGGAAGCAGGAAATCAGAAGACTGGGGTGCTGGCAACGGGGGAGGATCAGGAATACAGCTGGAGGAAGTAGCAGAAGCCAGATCAAGACGGGCTTTGTTAAACAGATTGAAAGGTCTGCATTTATTCTAATAGCCACAGGAACCTTTTTAGCAGGAAAGTGGCATGATCAGATTTATACTGTAGACAGATCACTCAGGCTAACCTGTGAAGCATGGATTCAAGAGGAACAGAGTCAGCAACTGTTTTAGCAATTAGGTGACATGATGTAACTGAGAAAACGGAGAGAAATGGATGAATTCTAGTGATATTTAGGAGGTGAAATGAACAAAACAAGATGATTTATTGAATGGGAGAGATGAGAAGGAAGCAGAATTCACAGGGGGGCACAGTCTAATTGTGTCGTTGAATGTTCCTCAATTTGCCTTTGTCTGGTTGTTCCCCCTAGTTGGTTTCAGGTTATGCGTTTTCAGCAGGAATATGACATACGTGATCTGTGTCTTTCATCAAGAGGCGCGTGATTTCAGTTGGTCATTTTAGTGATGCGAGCATAGTTAAGGCAGTGTTTGCCAAATTTCTCCCGTCTAAAGGTATGCCTTTTAACCTTCTAATTAAACAAGACATAATCTGTGGGAAGATGCTCTGAGACTAACTATATGATTACCCAACAAACTTAAATAGTGTTAGCATTGTTAATATCCATTGATGATTCTCACCCAAATCAATTATACTTGTGATGTTGCAAAATGCTAATTTTCTAATCCCATCATTGCTTCTGAATGCATCATCTGGCAATAATGCATAGAATTATTATACTTGTTGATAGAATACAAATGAACCCCCAAAAAATAAAGCTTCCTTTCCACTTTCTTATTTGTATTTTTCAATATCAACTTGGATTCTTGATTATCTTATTCAATGGACTACATTTCATTGTCATGCTCAAATTTCCCAATTCAACTGGTGGAAGCTCCTTTAAGCAGGCTTCAGTGACCTTCTCACATGGACGATTTTCTGATTTTCTCACAGGGAAAGATATTTCAAATTAATGTTCACTTTCCCAACTTCAGACCTGAAACCAGCTATTTCCTCATTTAATGAAGGAATTTAGAAATCTAGGCCTGAGAAATAGGTATGCTTAACCATTTTGGACTGTGAGATGCCTAGCCTCCATGAAGTATTATTTTTGAAAATGTATTGTGGCCTAGGGAAAAGATGCAAACTTCCAGGGAAAATCTCCACTGGCTTTTGTTAAGAGTCTAGACAGGTTAATCATAAATCCAATTTTAGGGGGATTTAGCTTCATCTTATTTGAAATAAAATCAGTTCTTGCAGGGGGAGCTTCAAAGCTCTGTGTACTGCCTATTTCCCTTGGTAAAATTTCTGAGCCACTATTCTGGGCATTGGGTGGAATGGCATTCAATGGTCTTAATGACTTCCTCTCCTGTCGTGAAAGTGAAAGTCAACCAGTCATGTCCGACTCTTTGTGACCCCATGGACTCTACAGTCCATGGAATTCTCCAGGCCAGAATACTGGAGTGGGTAGCCTTTCCCTTCTCCAGGGGATCTTCCCAACCCAGGGATTGAATCCAGGTCTCCCACATTGCAGGCGGATTCTTTTACCAGCTGAGCCACAAGGGAAGCCCAAGAACACTGGAGTGGGTAGCCTATCCCTCCTCCAGGGGATCTTCCTGACCCAGAAATTGAACTGAGGTTGCTTGCACTGCAGGTGGATTTTTTACCAACTGAGCTACTATCCTTGCAAATATGAGTAAACTGACATAAGGGCAATTGGGCCCCAGGAATCTCCACTTGGCACATCTGAGATGGAGCCTGCATCCTTTGAGCAGAGGATGGGTGAGGAAGATAGCCCTCAACCTCTCTGAGAATTTGGTCTCTTCATCTCAAGGATGAAGGGAAAGAGAAATGCCAGCAACTTACTCTTCTTAGGAGAAGACCAAGCTTCTGGATTGGGAGCTGAGGGGAGTTAAGGTCCTTCATTTGGAGCCACATCTGCCTGGAGTGAAGCTTCCATCAAACTGAAGGTAAAGGAAGAAAGAGAGACAGAAAGAGGGAGAGAGAGAGCAGATCAGGTTTCAAATGCCACAGACTCTGACTGTTCTTACTGAGTTTAGAAGATTTTCTTAAATAAATGTTTCCTCACTTGCTGTATGTTTTCAGGACAATTGCCAGAGATGTTAAATGGTTTTCACCAATTATGCTTGATTCATTGGAGAGTGGGTCCACTGGGCTCTTTATGCTGGTATCCTTGAACTGGCTTTAAATTTTACTCTGTATGTTTTGACACAGAAGAGTCATATATTTGTATAGAGTCAAATCTACTCACCTTTTCTTATTTCTTTTACTGCTTTTATGCTTGGAAATTCATCCCCATCCAGACATTTGGCATATATTCACCTATTTTATTGACACCTAATTTTTGGTACACCCAGAATTTAACTTAGTATATCTTAGTGTAAAATGTATGACTGCTCTCAAAATTAACTTCTTCCAAATAATAAATATCCTAACACATGTATTGAATAATCTCTTAGTCTCTCAATTTTTAAATTACCTGTTTATTATTTATTGAGTTATTACATATACTGTTGGTCTGTCTGTTGCAGGAAGGGGGACCCCTTCCAGGGCCCGATACTGGGCTCTTGTCTAACACTTGGAAATGAACTGTCTGAGGAGACACAAATGCTGACAAAGCAAGAGATTTTATTGGGAAAGGGCACCCGGGTGGAGAGCAGTAGGGTAAGGGAACCCAGGAGAACTGCTCTGCCGCGTGGCTCGCGGTCTCGGGTTTTATGGTAATGGGATTAGTTTCCGGGTGGTCTTTGGCCAATCATTCTAATTCAGAGTCTTTCCTGGTAGCGCACCATCGCTCAGCCAAGATGGATGCTAGCGAGAGGGATTCAGGAAGTGGACGGACACGCGGTGTCTCCTTTAGACCTTTCCTGAACTCTTCCGGTTGGTGGTGGCTTATTAGTTCCATATTCCTTATCAGGATCTCCTATCATAAAACAGCTCATGCAAATGGTTACTATGGTGCCTGGCCAGGGTGGGCGGTTTCAATCAGCATGCTTCCCCTAACACGTCTATACTTTTATATAACCACAGTATATGATGATATTATTTTTACAATATATTTTTAAAATTTAAAACTGTCGTGCCACAGTCCATGGGGTTGCAAAGAGTTGGACACGACTGAGAAATAAAACAACAAAGCCCTCATTATCCTGATTTTTCAAAATTATCTTAGCTGCCAAATGAACTTTAGAATTATTTACTAATTTATAAAATTCCAATACAGAATAATATAGCCCACCAATTAACTTGGAAAAGACAACAGTTTTGCAATATTGTTTATTGTTCCATAAAAGGACATGATACGGCTTTTCATTCATTAAAATCAGCCTTAAAAACTCTCAGAAAATTTGAAATTTTCTTCCTAAAAAATCAGTTATTGTTGAGTTTACTCAAGTTAATTTGTTTTGTTTTGTTTTTTGATTGCCAACATGAATAAGACTTTTCCAACATGTTATATAATTATATCTGTTATGCAGGAAACTACCAGTATTTGTAACTGTATCCTGTCTGTCCATCTTATGAAGTCTTAAAGAATTTCACAGCTTTTCAATTAGTTCTCTAGGGTTTTTGTGCAGTGAAGTCAAATTATCTATAAATAATCATCTCTTTCTATCTTTCCTGCTGCCATCATATTCAAGGACATCATCTTATTTGCAGTGTTGGATTTAGAACTGAGGCATTTTGCAAATACCTGAAATCCAAAATCCAATTATTTTAAAGAGTCAAAGAAATGTTAAGTGATTTTATTGTTTGAATTATGGGGGTACTGGAATGTGGCCCCCAGCTTTCACATGCAGATATAGACCCTCACAGTCAAAGAGCAAGCCCTTTAGGCAGAGTGCCCTTCATGCAGATGAATAATACAGATGGAAATCATTGTTATGCAAATCTAATTTTTCACAGCTTTGATGTGCTTTGTCCAAGCATCTGCAACAAAAATTTAAGGTCAAACTGGCCTTCGTGAGTCCTTCCTTTTGCCAAAAACTGTGTGTATGTGCTTGGGATATAGATCTCAATTTAATATTAGGCAGAGTCAAACATAGTTAGAAAGACAGACTCGTGGGAAACAAAAAATCAACTGTGTTCCAGGACTAAGTACACCTATGTTAAATACCTGGTATTGCGGGCTGCAGGGCCCTCCCTCACTCCTAGGCTTACTGTAACACCATGGCAATGCTTGTGTCCTCTCTACTCAGGCTTGAACCCCAGCTGCCACTCACGAACTGCGTTACTTTGGGTAATATACTTGTGTAAGTTAACCTTGGGTTTGATTCTAACCCAGAGGATCAGTGGCAGATAATTTTTTATTTTTCTCTCATCTCTCTCATCTCAAATTCTGGGTTTGGGTTTTAAGGGAATGATATGGAGGCTCAGCCTTACTGTGGCTTCAGCAATTATATTGCCATCCGTAGAATGTGGCCCTCCTCCTCGTGGCTCAAGATGGCATCTAGGGCCTCATACATTCTATCTGCCTTTCTAGCAAGATAGAAAAAAAAAAGCAAAGAAGAGAACATAAGCAGAATGTGGTTGTCTTTTATGGAGGCTTCCCTGAAGCTGCCACATAACCTTTTCATTTGTATTGTGGGTGAAAAATGTTGTCTGCCATATCATTAGGGTTTCCCAGATAGTGCTACTGGTAAAGAACCCACCTGCCAATGAAGGAGATGGAAGAGATGCAGGTTCGACCCTTGGGTTGGGAAGATCCCCTGGAAGAGAGCATGGCAACTTACTCCAATATTCTTGCCTGGAGAATCCCATGGACAGAGGAGCCTGGCAAGCTACAGTCCATGGGGTTGCACAGAGTCAGACATGACTGAAGCAACTTTGCACACTACATCAGTAAATAAAGGGTGTTGTCATCAAGCCACTAGCCACTGCAACCACCCCCAGCTGTCACTCTGAGGAGATTCAGGATGGTGAAAAACAGGATACTGGCCTTGGATAGTTAAGGTGCACATCAAAGGAATGATTTCAGTGAGCCTAGACTCTTGCATCTTCTCATAGACAAAAAAGTGCTAAATTCATTAACTTGAGATATCTGGTTTTCTTTAATCAACAGTAATCTTTGACCTGGTTTTTGTTGCAAAACTTCTGTTATATCCTGGCTCCTCCCTGAATCTCTTTGGAGGAGTTACTGCTGCTGCTGCTGCTAAGTCGCTTCAGTTGTGTCCGACTCTGTGCGACCCCATAGATGGCAGCCCACCAGGCTCCCCTATCCCTGGGATTCTCCAGGCAAGAACACTGGAGTGGGTTGCCATTTCCTTCTCCAATGTGTGAAAGTGAAAAGTGAAAGTGAAATCGCTCAGTCGTATCCGACTCTTCACGACCCCATGGACTGCAGCCTACCAGGCTCCTCCATCCATGGATTTCCTAGGCAAGAGTACTGGAGTGGCTTGCCATTGCCTTCTCCGTTGGAGGAGTTAGTCAGAGGTATTTGAGAAGCAGTTTTTTAGGCTGCATCCTCAAAATTTTCACTGAAAAAACATAAACCTCAACTTCTGGGTTGTGTGTTTTTTCAGTTGACAATACCCCATTGACCAGAACATAGGCACACGACAATAGCTAAGTGTGAAGGAAGAAGGTGGGAGGAATAGTCCTTATTTTAGGTGGCCAGCTAAAACTCAGAAATCCTATTGGATTAGCAAAAAACTTTGTTAGGAATTTTCCATACCATCTTACAGAAAACCCCCAATGAACTTTTTGGCTAACCAAATATTTGGGTATAAGGAAATCATGGATATTGGTAGACATCTATTTATTTTTTTACCATTATATTTCACTTCTATTTGTCTCAAATTCCTTGTTGATAAAATAAGCATAGAAATACTAATCTCATAGTAGTATTATAAGGATTAATTTAACTGAGGTCATATTTGAATGATGCTTAGCCCAATATTCTAGAAAGGAAGCATGAATTAATTTTATCATTTCCAGGGGGGAACACCATCAGGAATACTTTTATTGGTCTCTATTACAAAAATAATACCTAACAAGAGGCAGTAATTAAATTTAACAGGTTTAAAATTTTTTTAAAGCAGTTTTAAGTTTAGAACAAAGTTGACAGGAAGGTACAGAAATTATCCATATGCATCTTCACTGTCCAGAACCAGTACCCTGCCTGTCTCCACCCGGGATGCCCTCAGGGTGTACAGCTGGGGTTGGTTGCAGTGGCTGCTGGCTTGATGGCAACATGCTTGGTTTACTGATCTGGCAGGTGAGATTTTTCATCCACGATATAAACAAAAAGTTATGTAGCAGCTTCAGGGAAGCTTCCTTAAACGAAAATCAAACTCTCCTGGGATCAAAATAATTTTCACTTACTGATAATTTGCTCTGTTTTAATGCAAATTTTATTCCTACTATTGATTATCGGTTCAAAATTTTTGATCCAAGAGAAAAGACTTAGCACCTAGTATACTACATTGTTTTGCAAATGGTAAATATTCAAAGTTATTCTGTTGAATGACTGACAAGCAGCTGAAACACAATATTTCCACTTTGAATTTTCAGCCCAAGGAGAACAGGAGAGAATCTGTCTCATTTATATGAGGACATTTACAAAATTTTCTTTGGTTGACCTCAATTGCTTACATTTCAGTGGCCTTAGAAGGAGTCTTCACATTTAATAGCTAATGCTTTGGTTCTTTCTCTTTCTTGTCCAGATATCCTCAAGTGATGGAAGTAGGTTTCTATCCAGGAAGTCAGTTCTTTGTCAGTGTTGAGTCTCTGTAGCTGGCACTAAAGGAACTGCTGAACGTTTCAGTCTTTCTTCCCCTAATTATAAACATAGGCTTCTTGGGGAAACATTTGAAGAACAGGAATACCAAATATATAGTTAGTACATATGTATGTGGGCTTTCTAGGTGGAGCTAGTGGTAAAGAATCGGCCTGCCAATGCAGTAGATGCAAAAGACGTAGGTTCGATCCTTGGGTTGAGGAGATGCACTGGAGGAGGAAATGGCAACCCACTCCAGTATTTTTGCCTGGAAAATGGACAGAGGAGACTGGTGTGCTACAGTCCATGGGGTTGCAAAGAGTTGTCTATGACAAAGCAATTGAGCAAGCACGCATGTATGTGTATACGTAATACACGCACACATATGTATAAACACACATATATATGTACGTGTGTATCTATATTCTAAAGAAAATTTTTTCTGAAATAGAAATAAAAATAGAATTAGAACCATCCACCAATAGATTTTTGTGGATAACAAGTCAATTGGTAGCTTTCAAATACCAAAGAAATGATGAATTTAGAAACATGTGTTCTATTGGTTTTGTAGTAAGACAAAAAAGAGGTTTCACAGATACAAGTTATGCCAGAATGGTGCCCTTTTCTTGATGGATACAGTGTTGAAAGTACAATTCCCAGGATTCCCATTAGCCTAGACCCAGAGAAACTGGTACAAAATGATGTCCATTGTCCATGAGGCAGCTCACAGGTGAGCACTCAGAGGGGGTCCTAAGTCAGGCACATGGCTGGTCCCCTTGCTGTAACCCTGTCCTGCCCTGGGATCATCAGTTAGTCTCTTGGTCTGTCCTCTCTGGGCTGTCAGCCTCCTCTTTCACAAAGCCCCGCCAATGGTAATGTTCTACAAGAAATGGGGGACCAAAAAAGGCCTCTATGCTTGGGAGCTCCACAGAGCCCTACCTGGTTTCAGTGTTAACAAAACCTTAAAACTGCATTTCATGGAACAAACACACAAAAATACTTTCATCTGCTGCCTCCTTGCAGCCTTCCAGGTGCCAAGTGCTAGACATTTGAAGACTTGAAGAGACTGCATAGCCAGCTAAGAAGAAAATCCACTTGTTCTAGAAGCACAGGCCACAGCTTGCCTTGGCCAGAATCCTCTAAATCACAGAACTCCAGAGAAACTTGTGTAACACACAGAGAAAAGGAGCACAGCGAATAAATCTGTTTTCAGTAAAACACCTTCCAGTTACAAATTAGAATATATGCTGGAAATAGATATTGCCTTGAAAAAACAGTAAGACATGGTATGTAAACTTCTCAAAACTCTTTTGATGTCCAAGTCACTCAATAAATGAAAATGCTAAATAAATATTAAATAATAAGTGTTTGATGATGACATGCTACTGTTTAGCTGCTCAGTCACGTCTAACTCTTTGTGACCCCATAGATTGTAGCCCATCAGGCTCCTCTGTCCATGGGATGTTCTAGGCAAGAATACTGGAGTGGGTTGCCATATCCTTCTCCAGGGAATCTTCCCGACCTGGGGATCAAACTCCCATCTGCATTGGCAGGTGGATTTTTTACCACTGGGCCATCAGGGAAGCTTGATGAAGCTAATTATCCAACTAACATATATGTATATATCTAACATATATACATGTAACATATATATGTATAGGGTTCTTGCCTGGAGAATCCCAGGGACGGGGGAGCATGGTGGGCTGCCGTCTATGGGGTCACACAGAGTCAGACACGACTGAAGTGATTTAGCAACAGCAGCAGAAGCAACATATATATATATATATATCTCACAAATACATGTTAGTCAAGCATCAGTTTCTTTTTCATCAAATAGGACTGGTCCAGAGAGCCATACTGGGACTACTTTTCATGACTGGACAATCTTCTGGATGGTTCTAGCCCAGAAAACCAGTTATTTTTTTTCCAGATCAATGAAATTCCTGATAGTAAAACAAATATTTGCGCCTATTCTGTAGTTAGTTCATCTGAGCCCTCTACAGCTACCACTTAAAACAGAATGCAGTGTTCAGTGAAGATTCTCATAGCTGTATTAGAGAATTGGGGTCTACTAGGAAATAGTAAAACATAAATCGAACCCAAAAATGAGAGAAAGCAACAAAAATAAAGTAAGTGTACAGAACGCAAAAACAAAGAAAGAGCAGAAAATCATAATGTTTTGACATGCTTGGACCACATGTAAAATAAACATAGCTTCCAGTTTATTTATATGGTGAATAAATACTTTAAAAAAATCTTCCTATTTTAAGTGAAAGGAGCAACAAAATGGAACAACAGGCTAGGTGACTCACCAAATAGGAGGATATAGTAAAATACAAAAGATAAATAAAACGGAACTGTGAAATTTGTAGTTTATCAGGGTTGTGGTGAGGGCAGCAAAGCTCTATAAAAAGATCCTTAAAATGAGCATGAGGGAACTGGAAAGTCTGATCCAAAAGGGAAAAGGCAAAGAAAAAAATGTAGACTATGGAAAGAAGAAATAAAGACAAAAAAAGTGGACATATGAATTAATGAATCGGCTAATCAATTAGGTAGTCAGTTAGTGAGATACTGACCTAGTGAGTCCTAACTGGAGAACCAGGCTCAGTTTCCTATACAATCAATAGCTGGCAGTCAGGGCCAGTTATTGAGCAGTCCTAGAAACTTCCTTTAATTATTATCAAGCTCCTTCTTGGCTTTTATTGCAATTTTAAAGAAAGTATGGAAATGTCTCAGGTGCTAATGTGCCTGGTTAGCTCTGCTAAGATGTAAAGCTGAGTAACCCTTTCTGAGACAGAGGAGATAGTGGGCTGAAAACAAGTTTCTGGCCAGGTTTTGCTAAATAAACAGAGATGACACCTCTGAAGATTTGAGGACAAGAACAAGCAAGGATTGCAGCAGGTGCCCTTACCTGATGTGCCTTCTCCTTCCAGGAGAACTGTAGTCTTCAGAGTTGCTCAGCTCAGAAATGAGCAAAGTGAAGCTCTGAAATGCCTGGCTTATCATACCTTGAACTTCACTCACTCTTGCCCAAGCTTAGTCATGTCTGACTCTTTGCAACCCCGTGAACTGTAGCCCACCAGGCTCCTCTGTCCATTGAAGTTTCCAGGCAAGAATAATGGAGTGGGTTGCCATTTCCTGTTCTAGGGGATCTTTCTGACCCATGGATCAAACCTGCATCTCCTGCAGCTTCTGCATTGCAGGCAGGTTCTTTACCACTAGCGCCACCTTGAAACTAGACTTTCTAATTAAGAGATCCGCGTCTCTCCACTCCTCACTCTACATCTCATCAGGCAGGTGGTGTCCCCTGATAAGAAATCAGACATGGAGAACCAGGAAAGAGGACAGGATTTCCAAGATCCTTCACAAAGGAGGCCTGCTGCTGCTAAGTCGCTTCAGTCGTGTCCGACTCTCTGTGACCCCAAAAACGCAGCCCACCAGGCTCCCCCATCCCTGGGATTCTCCAGGCAAGAACACTGGAGTGGGTTGCCATTTCCTTCTCCAATGCATGAAAGTGAAAAGCCAAAGTGAAGTCGCTGAGTCGTGTCTGACTCTCAGCGACCCCATGGACTGCAGCCCACCAGGCTCCTCCGTCCATGGGATTTTCTAGGCAAGAACACTGGAGTGGGTTGCCATTTCCTTCTCCAATGCATGAAAGTGAAAAGTGAAAGTGAAGTCGCTCAGTCGTATCCGACTCTTAGCGACCCCATGGACTGCAGCGACCCCATGGACTGCAGCCTACCAGGCTCCTCCATCCATGGGATTTTCCAGGCAAGAGTACTGGAGCGGGGTGCCATTGCCTTCTCCGAAGGAGGCCTAGAGACTATTTAAAGCATTACAAAAGCCTACACTTGCAGAGTGTGCTTATATTGATATCTAATTATTGTGTTTGTTTTCACTGTTCTCTCTGAAATAATTGTTTATACATTCTGTGTGACTAAGGTTTTTCTTTTTTTCATTTGCATGCAATAAGAAAAATAGCTTTGTTTATGTAAAAACAAACAAAAACTTAAAAGCAGATTCAGAGGTGTAGTACACACCAAAATCCAAATGCAGTGAGTTTAAGAGAAGGTGGGGAAAGAGAAATCAGAGACCATAGTATAGAAAAATGTTTTGAGGAATTTGGTTTAAGTTGAGCAGACACCTAGGGCTAATGGGGGAAACACTTTTTTAAAAAACTGGAGTCAAAGGTGTGTTTTATGCTATAAGGAAAATGCATTAGAGGGGGGAAATCATGCAGACAGGGAGAGTTGCTAGAACAGTGACCTTGAGTTGGAAAGAGGGAGAAGGCTCTAGGGAGGGAGATCTGGGTACGTGTGAGGATAAGAACCCTTGAAAGGGCTGATGTGATTTTTTTTTTCTATTTTCTTCATGAAATAGTAAGCGAGGTCCAGAAGTGATGAGTAAGAAGTATTGGAGATTTGATGAAGAAGAAGAAAGCACAAAGTCGTTATCTAGATGCACGCAAGAGAGAAAGTAGAATAGGGAATATACTATGATTGCCACATGATATTGGGAAATATAATGATTTTATGATTGCCATATGGCATTCCAGTTCTGCTTAAGGTTCATGAAAAAAGAAAACTGAAGTATTAGGTGCTCAGTCATGTTTGTGACACCATGGACAGT